>NC_040903.2:125224936-125524936 GCF_004126475.2 Phyllostomus discolor | reverse complement strand
GTCATCTAGGTTCTGGTATGGCTAAACTTGAATGCTTGTATGACACTTTATTTTTATCTCTCTTTCTTCAGGCATAGCTTAAGTTGAGAGTTGCTTACTATTTATCCCCTGGCAATTTGAATATTATATCACTGATATTTTGTACTTATGTGGCTGGCGAGAATTATGCTGTCAGCAAAAATTTTATTTGGGGGGAGGTAATTTGCTATTCTGTTTCTGTGTCTTTGAAACCTAGGGTCATTATGGACTTGATTAAATTTTATCTTTAATCCTAGCTCTAGAAATTGCCTCTCCCCCCTCCCTCCCTCCCTCCCCCCTATATAGATAGATAGATAGATTGATAGATAGATACACACACACACACACACACACACACAAACACACACACACCTCTCAGAGACCTAGTCTTTCCCCTGGGTAATCAGCAATCCCCAATGTGATGCAAATACCAGCCCCCAGTATCTGCATCATTATGGATGAAATGAAACATTCACACAGACTACTGAGTCTGGTGGAGGAAAAGGGACAGCATGGCTTTTCTCTCAAGGGGAGCAAAAGCCTCAGCCCTTGCTCCAAAGAGCTCTTATTGTCTTACTGGGCACATTACAAGAAGATCCTCATTAACTATGCACAGTCTCTCTTTAGGTGGTTACCTTTTACAGAAAACAGAGGAGCCAATGCTGCTAATCACATCACAGAAGAGGGATATTTTCAAATGAAAAGGCAAAAGTAGTTGAACTGGTTATACTGGTCCTTGGAAGGTTTAGCATGGTTTTCAGGAAGTTGCTTTGCAGTAAATGTGCTCAATTCAGGGTGAGGGAGTTGCAGCAAAAAGCAAGACTCATAACAGCCCAGGCAATTTGCAGGCTTGATTTCCCACGGGAGAACCTATCCATGGGCATGGGTCCTGTGCATCTCCAAGTGAGAGCTGGGCCCATGCCACACAGAACAGTCTACTACACAATGCATCAGAAAAAAGCAGCCTGGACCTGGCTAATGGTCTCAAGGTCCAGGCCTTTGGAAGGTTAAAGATTACATCTGAGGCTAAGCTATGTTTCAGTTCCTGAGCCCTAAGGTGGGACTGAGGCAGGATAGAAAAAAGTTAGAGAAAACTCCCAACAAGTGAAATGAGAAAGTAGAAGCATATATCACAGGTCAATACATTGCTAGGTTTTCTCATCAGAGCCCCCACCTCCATGCATGATCAAAGGGAAACAATTTATGGCAGGAAAACTCCTGTGGTGGTTGCAGAGGTCAACAAGAACTGGCTAAAACCAGGTAATTCCAAGATGGAACTAAAATTGACCAGAGAAGGACCCCAAAGCTTATCACACCATTATAATGAAAACTGACATCACAATTAGAAGAAGAGACCTGAGAGGGACTGATGCTATGACATTTCTGGAACAGACCATATTATGAACAAGAACCCTCTTCCAACCAGGAGGTGGAGACAGAATTTGGTACCACAAACTTCAAAACAATGCACCCTGGGAAACATATAAAATTCCCAAGAATTGACTGACCTGGCACAACTGTCTGGCAAGGTCACCTTTGACACTTGGTTGAGAGCCTATAGGTGCTGGACTGAGCTGGAGCAGGGCCCCCTGTCTCTGAACCAATCCATTGACACAACCATCCCTGGCTACTTCCCCATGAGACTACACCAAAGGACATCAGAAAAGACATCAGAACTATCCTGGAGACTTAAACAAATGATTTATTATCCTTACCTCCCCTTTGACCAATCAGCTCCCAGCATTTCTAACCCTGACCTCTACCCCATAGCTTTTTATGGTTTTCTCCTATACAATCTGTAACCAACATGCTATCAGAGTGTCTGGGCTTTAGAGCATTTGCTCCTGTTCTGCTGGGTAGCACCATTCATAATAAAATAGCCAATATTTCTCCACTGTGTCTAGTATTTGGCTCTGCTAATGCTAGATGGACAAACTCTTTCTGTTCAGTAACACCTTTAAAGAGTTTAAGTTTTATTTTCTCTTTTACTAATTTAGTATTTTCAAAGTATTATACATGTACTTTAAGTGTTACATCTGAAGACTGTTGTCTTTTGTCATTTTTATAAAATGTTATGCCATTATATGTTTGAAAATTCCCCTTAACTCTCTATTTTTAAATTCATCCTAAAGTTTAAGCTTGTTTACTATGCTTTTATCTTAGCAAGTATTATTTTCTGTGAAATATAATATCACATCATAAGGTGTTTGAAGTTAGTTGAGTAAATCATCCAAGAATAATATGAAGAATGAGAATTAAGGCAAACATGGGACAAGAAGGAGCAGCACTGGGAAGAAGAATGGTGTGATAATGAAAATTAGAATAAGAAGTATACATTGGTTTTTATCTTGGATCTGGCACAGAGCTCCAACCCTTAGAATTTCCTAAGCGGGTGTTGGGGACTGCCCTGCCTGGTCTCAGGAAGCTGTAACCCCCCATGACTTAGGCTGAGTGAAAGACCTCCAGACCAGGAGCCACTAAGGAGACAAAACTTATTTTCCTGGCATGAACACTGCCTGTTCTAATGCCTAGCTCTCATTGCATGATCTGCAGTCAATGATGGGTAACAATTCTCTAAGAAAGAGAATAAATCTAAGACAGACACAATCACGTGAGAATGCCCTAAGGGAAGAGACTCAGGGCTGTGGATATGAAGGGGTGATGGACATCAACCCCTGCCCCTTCAGCTTTGTCAAAGCCTGAGTCTCTGTTCTTAGATGTGAGAAATCCAAGTCTCCTGGCTGCCTTTGTCTTCTCTGTTAACTCAGGCCTGCAGAAATAGCAGGGGCAGTGCAGCCCAGACCAGAGACAGCGAACCCCCAGGGTAATCGGGCCTGGGACATAGAATATTCAAGATCCTGTGAGATCTGTTTGCTGGAGGATGTTATTAGATTAGAATCTAAAGGCATAGACAGGAAACCAAAACTGCCCTTTGAGTTCTGTTACTCCTTTCAAATGTTAAAACCCCAAACCTCTGCCCAGAATCACAGAAAGGGTTCTGTCTGCACCTTTGTAAGTCACCTACTTCTTTTGATCTTTTTCTGCCAGACTGTGAATCCACAAACGAAGTCTGGATTCTCAATAAAAATCTGCTTGGGAATGTGGCACTCTCCACTAGAGAGAGTGGCCACTGGTGCTCTCCACAAGAGAGAGTGGCCCTTCTGTCCCTATTTCCCCACAGGACCTGGTTGTCTCTGTGTATGTTTTTCTCGTTTTTTGACGAATATCCACAGCAGAGATGGATACTGCTGGCTGGAATCACCCACAGGGAGAGGGAAAATAAAAGCTATCTCTTGTTATGTAAATGGGATGACATTTGGAGAGCTCCTAGATAACTTAAGGATCGGCCTGGTTGCCAAAAGAGCCAACTTCGTGAAAAGAGGGTAGGAACTTTCAGTCCAGATCCTAGATTTCCTGTGAGGGGAGAAGATTTAATCAAATCACCAATTGCCAACGCTTTAATCAACCATGCCTCATTACACAAAGTCTCCACAAAAGTCAGAATAAAAGAGTGTTTGGAGAGCTTCAAGTCAGAAAACATGTGGAGATGCAGGGAGAGTGGCAAACCTGAATAGGGCAGGGAAGCTCTTTGCCCTTTCCCCATCTGGCTGTTCCTGAGTTATGTCCTCTTATAATAAACCAGGAGTGGTAAGGGAAATGATTTTCTGAGTTCTGTAAGCCTCTATAATGAATTAATGAAAATGGCAAACAAACTTGTGGGAACCGTCAGTCTAAATCTGGCAGCCACAAACAGTGGTGACAATGACAAGTTGGACATGGGACTGACATCTGAAGTGGGGGGCAAGGACAGTCTTGGAAAACTGAACTCAACCTGTAAGATCTGATGCTATTTCCAGGTAAATAGTGTCAGAATTAAGTTGAATTATAGAATACCCAGCTGGCCTCAAAGAATTGCTTGGTGGTGTGAGGACACCTCCATGTGCATTGTAATTGGTGACCAAAATTAATTAAGGGGAACCCATAAAAAAAACAAAAGAAATAGCTCAAGAATTAGAATGGGAATCAGAATGAATAATATTCTTAAAGCTAAAACATAAGATTGTATTGAGGAAGAAAAGTTTCCTTAAAAGGCTAATACAAATGTAATATGAATAGAGAGTGTATACAGGATTTAGAAGCAAGGCATTATTGTGAACTTTGAGAAAAGCAGTTTTAGTTGACATTTTGCAAACATATGGCAATGCATTAAGGAGGCAGGGAGAATAAAATAATACAGATAGATAATGTGAGCAACCACTCAAGCATGTTACCATAGACATGGGCAGCTGATGGGAGGCTGAGCATGAGCCCTGCTGGTCACTTGGGAGGGATGGGCCACCTATGCAGAGGATGCAGGTGCACCAGGATCCAGGAGTGCCCTGCAGACTACAACTGGCTCCAGTGGCTGTGCAGGAACTGTGTCCAGCACTGGGAGGCAGCATCACTCATTCTCCTGATGGTGGATCCTGCAACCCCTCCCTCCCCCGACCTGCCTTAATAATAGACAATTGGGGAGTGTCAGGAAGTGTTCCCCACTAGCCAAAATGGTGCAGGGGGAAGTTCTTAACACTGAGTGAGCCAAAGGCTAGAAAGATGAATGGATAGGGCCCGAGCATGCAAAAACTAGCAATATAATTGGATAGGAAAATAAAAACAAAACAAAAACCTCTTCTCCCTGTCCCTATAAGAATTATAGGCTTAAGCAGGAAGGAAAGATAGTCATTGAGACAGGAGTCCACCATTCTCCCAGGTCTTGGCACCTGAATAAACCTCCTTCCTTTTGCACCAACACCTGTCTCACAAGTTTGGCTTTATTTTGTTACAGCAGGCAGCCAAGCCTGAGTTTTTGGTTGCAAGCATTCCACTACGTCTGGCTAATATTAGGAATACTGGAAGGCAAATCAAATAAGGCAACAATTTTCAATCAGTGTGCCATAAGAATTTTAAAAACATGCCATATCTGACTATTTATTCAAAGGCACTGACCTATTTTCCCTTAGATTGCCAAATAAAAATGACAATAGCCAACACAGCAATATCTGTCTGGAGTGAATGAATCAAAATTATTTTTGTCAGATTAGTAAAAATGTATATCTTGATGTGCTTCATACTTTTAGTAATTAGTTTATATGTGCCAAGCATGAAAGTAGGTAAAAGTCATTGAGGTTAATTAATCAAGCAACAAGAGGGTCAAATATAGATTAGCAACCCTAGAAAGACTATGAAATGTGTGAGAGAAACTTGACTACCAAATATGAAACTGCATTCATTTAGAGTGCCTTAAATGCTAGCAAGTATGCTAGCTATTTTAGGAGAAGCAGCACGGTGGTTAAGAGTAAAGGTGCCAAAGCCAGAGAGCCAAGGTTAAAAATCCCATATAGCCACATACAGCCTCAGGACTTCAAGCAAGTTACTTAGCCTTTTTGTGTATCAATTTTTATGTGAAATGAAGTTCAAAATAGTATTTCTAAATTTACTGTATTCCTGAGGGATTTTGTGAAAGTTTACAGTAGGCATTGCCAGTGAAGAGGTTATTGTTACTCATCACAATAATCATGAGAAGAAAAACAAAAACCCCAAACCTCAACTGTGGGATGAAACACAAAAAAACAAAAACAAATGCTCACTTACTGAAAATAAAAGAGAGGGAAAAATTCAGACTTGAATGAGATAAAGTTTAATGCTGAGCCATTGAGCTTTTAAGCTAATGTTCCTTATATTAAACCTCTAATTATCAAGATGAGTTCCAGAATATAAGGTAGGTTTGAAATATACATATGGATTTTGGTTGACTAATTCCAAAAAGCCAGAAAACTATTCGCAGCATATTCTCAAGATCATAGTGAGTAAACTAACATTTATTAAGCATTTGATGTATGCTACTCATTGTTAAAGTACTCTATATATATTGTCTCATTTAACTTTCACAAACATAATGTGAATTATGTTTAAAAAGTTATATAGAAATTTTATTAAGTCAGGGAAATACTGACAGATAACATAATAATTATCATACTCTTTCAGAAATAAGTCAAGGGTGAAAGCTGGCTAGAAAAAGAGCAAATATATTATAATTTAAGTTTATAAAATTTGAATTCAGATACAGATTCGTTTCATTTCCAAGCCTGTACTATTGTATGTTGCAAATGTGTTAATATCAGAGCAGGTAGCCTCAAATAACTATGCAGGAGAACAGATCTAAAAAAATGGAAGGGAGAAATAAGGAAGATAAATAAGGTATATATGGAAACATAATTTTATTGCCCCTCTCAAATAAATAATTTACCTATGTAAAGTTCTATGTAGGGATAGTACCAGTTGTAAGAAATCAAAACAATGGGTGGGGATTGACTGTGGGAACCAGAGGGTGGCAGGGTTGGGGAGAGCAAAGGGGAAAGTAAGACAACTGTCACTGAACAACGTTACAATTTTTTTAAAGAACTTAAAATAAGGTTTGCATATTTTCTGGTTTTACTTTATTTTCATTAAATTTAATAAATTATGTAGTGTTTACATGCGTATCTCAAAATGCCTTCTACCTTTTCTCACTGGAAAGAAATAGTGGGAAAATCTTTACTGTTGTGAGCCTTCCCTTACGGAGGGCAGGACCTTGGCTTCCTAAGAAGTCCACTCAAAGTATGCCTGGAACTTTGTAGAGGATGCTTTGCAAGTGTCCCATATGAGGGGACCTTGATAATTGCTGTTATGACAGCTATCCCTCCTGAGTGCAGTTGCAGCTCTGCTGCAAATAAATAAATAAATAAATAAATAAATAAATAATAAATAAATAATAGGCTAGTGTCATTTCTTCATTGGATATCTCAGAGCTGCCAGGCTCTGTTGGGCTTGACGAGGCTCCCTGGTCTCCTCCACTCCTTTCTCTGCATGATCACATGATCACTCTCCTGCTCTGCTATTCCATGCAGTTCCCAATGGGCTGTGGCCCCCATTCCATTAAAGACCAGTGGGAGGGGATGGAATAAATACCCCTTTACCGTCAACTTAGGCTTTCCTAGAGGATTTCCAAAGTAGGGCAACATGTGCCCTCATTTATTATGGATTATGTATATCACTCTCTGCTCCTAAGACACAAATGCACACCTAAGGCCTCACCCTTGGGAATGACTGGTGTGACAGACAATATGCTCTGTGACAAATTACAACTTCCAATAATGGTTCACACTGGCTTGAGCTCATTATGCCTGGATCCTTTCCTAAGACTGATGTATTTACTCAGTCTTTATACAAAAGAGTCTGAGCCTCTGATCTCCCAGGTAGATACAGCAAGAACTATGTCTGAATCCCAATATTTGATATATCTATGTTAGTGTGTGTGCATATGTATATAGCAGTCATCTGTCTTGTGATACTCTTTTGATGTGAATAAATAGATGCTTTGATATGGTTAAATATAGAGATTCAACACTGCTATAAGCATTTACTAGTCAAAAGTCATTTGAATTCTCCTGGATTTAGAATCGAGATTACAATTAGCTGCACATTTTGGATAATGGCTCCATAATGCCATAGTCACAGACATCATGCCAGAATGCCGAGGGCTTGATTGAAACCAATCTTTACCTGGCTCCATCTATACCATGCAGAGCAATTTAGTTCATTAGATAACTGTCCCCTACTGCTACAAGTAACAATGTGCCATGGGAAGTAAATCAATACATAAACCATTTCCTTATATCAACAATCCTTAATTTGGTACATTACAAGAAATTTCTAATATATCTTGATTGAGATCTCACTGAGAAAACTTGAACTATCTTAAGATGAGACTATTTCCAACATATGTACCAGCATCATAAAGAAGAAATGCTAATTGAATTGTTTATAAAACTACTTTTTTAATTTATTTTCAAAAAAAAAAACTTCAATCAGGATGTAATTTATGAGGGTTTCTCACAGAAGTCAGTTAGTGAATAATTTATTTTCCTAGACTACTCATAAAGCTTCAGATTGTTATTGAAATTTATAACATACTAGGGTTTACCCATATTTTTTTGTTTGTGTCCATGCCTGAGTTGAAATATTTAGATTTGAGGACTTGGCTACTAACTTATCATCCATTTAAACTTGAAGGCTTCCATTAAAATTTAATTTTTTTTACTTCTTTTACCCTTCATTTTCTCACATTGTAAAATCAAGTAACATCATCATTGTTATATGTAAAGTAACATGACTGCAATATACATTGGTCTATACTAGGATAATCTTGATACTGTATTAGCATAAAATGTTTCAGATATATAATTATTATACATGATTTAATTTTAACTTTGGTGAGTTTCAAAAGGAGATAGTAGTGTAAAAATGATGTATATATTAAGTTCTTCAGTGAGATTCAATGGAGTCTGGAAACAATAAAAACAATACAAAGAAATGGTAGAAGAAGATAAATATAGTCAACACTATTTATTCTAAATCCTAAGTAAAATGAAGTAGCAGTTCTAATACTAAACTCCAGAAACAAGTAGACATACCCAGTTCTAGGTAGCATCAGTTAGGGTATACCCCTCAATACTGGACAAGAAATTGCAAAGATGAACCAGCAGCTCTGTAGATTAAGTCCAGTGATTTCTTTTTTCAGATTGAACAACTAGGTATGTCATCGTACTGTGGTATAAATAAAGAACTTAAGCACATATTTGTGCTTATAGTACCTCATCTTGCTAACCTATTGTAGAAAAGGGAAATTCTTTTTAAAATTTGGTTCTTAAAAATGTTTTCCTCTTTAACAAAATAAAAATCACAATGAAGAATCACAGCATTCACCAGCATGAAGTTTCCATCTTTATTATTTCACAACCAAATTATATGTAATATTACTGAAATTCCTTTAAAAATTGATCAAATAATCACATCAAAATATTCCAAAAATCTTAACTTATTATAAAAACACAATTTCAATAAAGATCATATTTTTGAGACTGAACATATTTTTAAGCTTAAAAACTCTGGTAGTTTATATAGATCAAAAGTGGAAGGGCTACAATAGGGTCAATATTAGCACCCATCTCATTGAATGATTTTTGAAATAAATCGTTCAGCCATAGAGTTCCACCATATAAACACTTACATAAACAATGTCAGCTACATGATAAGTCTTCTTTAAATATGTTCTACAATCATTATAATGATTATAATAATAGTTAATAATGGTGTTGTATTTGGGGTCTATTATTGTAAAAAGAGAGTACAGACTATTATAACATGACAGCACTAAAGAACATACAAACACTCTGTGAACTCCATTCAAAATTAAGACTCATTCAGGAAATATTTACAGTTTTCTTAAAATAGAGTCTCACAAATGTATGTATTTGCTTTTTGTTATAAGACTCAGAAGATTTGGCAAACTCTTAATGACTGTCATCTTCAGAAGACCATACTCTCCATGAAGAAGGATCTTGTTCATCCCCATGACCCAGCATTATATAGTGCAAGGCAACAAAACTGTATCTAATAATTACCTGTTGAATAAGCAAATGTTTTACTGAAAATGGTAATGAAACCAATTTTCCTTAGGTGAATTAAGACCAACATGTTATCTGAAACAAGGTACAACATTTTTTGATGATCTTATACATTTGTATGATCTTTGGAATGTAGGTGCCTGGGTTAGAATGAAGTTAGATGTAAGAGCATGGACAGCAGGAAGGGACCTGAGTCCTAGACTAAAACTCCCTCCAGAGACTACAATGTACTGGCTGTGCACCAATCTAGTGTGAAGGCAGTTTTTCCCCAGAAGGCATGCCTTTCTAATTGCCTACAGTCAGGCCTAAAAACATCACACATAGGTTGTTGTTTTTTAATCCTCACCAGAGGATTTTTTTATTGATTTGAGAGACAGAGAAAGATGCTGATGGGTTGCCTCACAAACATGCTCGACTGGGGATCAAATCTGCAATCTATGTATGTGACCATGGATGGAAGTCACAACCCCTTTGATGCACTGGATTGTTGGGGACCACTCTGTGTGGTTTCAGAGACTGTAGCCCCGTGAGAGCAGGCCTTGGAAGAGGCCAGGAAGTCTCAATGGAAAACCAGGAAACATAGGTGGTAGGCATGACCTGATGCCAACATTGAGAGTTCCTGTGGGAAATCAGGCTTGATAAATACATTGTAGCCCTTTGAAAATTGCTTTGCTTGGTATAGCCCTGTTGATATAAACTGAATGTTTAAGTTCAAGGCATAAGGAGTAATCTCCTTATCTCATGAAATACATCTTAAAGACCATCTGGCATCAACATGACTAACAGATCCTGACCTATGACAAATCTCTGTGTTCCTTCAATTATTATCTACAGGTAATACCTGTTTTTGTATGACTATAACATTTTGATATTGATTGATGAGTTATGCATGTATGCTGTATACACCTACACATACCATTCCCAATAAAATCCATTTCAGAGAAGGGCTTGGGGTATTCCCCACTAGAGAGAATCACCACCTCCTTTCCTGATGGAACAGTAAGATTGTGTCTGGGATTGACTTATTCTCATCCATGGTGGCAGGGAGAGCTCCATAGGACATAGTTTCTCCCACACTGGATGATACTCCACATTAACTGAGCACCCAGCCAGGTCCACCCATAATCTTTTGACTAGAAGCTGGGCTCCTAACCTGACAATCCTTCACTTAATTTTCATTCTCCTAATATCTAATAATGTTGGTTAATCCTTTATATTTTTAATGGTAAAACATGTAACTTCCTTTTTGAAATCTTTAATTAAGTATTTGGCAAACTATGTCATCAGCTCATTATTGTTGTGGTAAGTGTTCATATATTCTGGGAACATGTCTTTGGCCAAACACATATGTATAACATTTATTTTCTCACATTCTGTGTCTTGCATTTTTATGCCTGTGTTTGTCATTTAATATTTTTTAGAAAGGTATTTATTGTTAATGCTTCCTGAGTCCATATCTTTTTGCATTTGTTCACTCATTTGTTTTTCTTTTTATTTTATTTTTTATATTTCTATAAATATTTTATATCAATTTTTTATTTTTAATTACAGTTTACATTCAATGTGTTTAGTGTTAATTTCAGGTGTACAACATAGTGGTTAGACAATCTTATACTTTACAAAGTATTGCTCCTAATGTTTTTAGTATCCATCTGACACCATAGTCATTACAATATCACTCACTATATTCCCTATGCTGTAGTTTACATCCCTTGACAAGTTTGTAATTACAAATTTGTACTCCTTAATTCCTTTACCTTTTTCACCCAGTCGTCCAACACTACTCTTCTCTGGCAACCATCAGTCTATTTTCTGTTTCTATGAGATTGGTTTAATTTTGTTTATTCATTTATTTGCTCTTTATATTCCAGATATAAATAAAACCATATGGTATTTATCTTCCTTCTGATTGACTTATTTTACTTTAGCATAATTATCCTCTAGGTCCATCCATAATGTAGCAAAAGTTTAAAATTTAGTTGTTCTTCATGGCTGAGTAATATTCCATTGTATACATATGTACCATCACTTTTTTTACCACCCATCTATTGATGGGCACTTCAATTGCTTTCATATCTTAGCTATTGTAAATAATGTTGCAAGGAACATAAGGCTGCATATATGCTTTTGAAATAATGTTTTGGGTTTATTTAGAAATATACCCAGAATTGAAATTGCCAAGTCATAAGGTGGTTCTATTTTTAATTTTTTATGGAATCTCCATGCTATTTTTCATAGTGGTGGCACCAATTTTCATTCTCAACAACTACTGCACGAGTATTTCCTTTTTCCACATCCTCACTATCACTTGTTTGTTGATTTACTGTGATAGCCATTTTGACAGGTGTAAAATGATATCTCATTGTGTTTTTAATTTGTATTTCTCTGATGACTATTAATATTAAGTATCTTTCATAAGTTTATTGCCCATCTGTACATTCTCTTTGGAGAAGTGTTTATTTTGTTCCTTTACTCATTTTTTAAAAAATCTTCACCCAAGGATATGTTTTTATTGATTTTAAAGAAAGAGGAAAGAAGAGAGAGAGAAATATCATTGTAAGAAAGACACATTAATCAGTTGCCTCTTGTACATGTTCTGGCTAGGAATTGAATCCACAACCTTTTGGTGTATGAGATGATGCTTCAACCAACTGAGCCAACTGGCGAGTGATTCTCATTTTTTAATTGGATTGTTTCTTTTTCCTTTTTTTTTTTGGTGTTGAGTTGTAGGAGTTCTTTATAAATTTTGAATATTAACCCCTTATTAGATGTTTCATTGATGAATATCTTCTCCCATTTAGTAGGTTGTCTTTCAATTTATTGATGGTTGTTATCTATATTTGCAAAAACTTTTTAGTTTTATATAGTCCTGTTTATCCACTTTTGCTTTTGTTTCCTTTCCCTGAGGAGATATATTTAAAAAACTGCATTTCAAGAGAGTTGTCAGAAATTTTACTGCCTATATTTTTTCTAGGAGTTTTGTGGTTTCAAGTCTTATATTTAAATCCTTAATCCATTTTTCAGTAAATAATATTTTTATAATAATTAAATTCTAAAGGTAAAATTAATGATATTTTAACTTTATTTTTATTGTTTACTGACAAATGAAGTAAGAGTGTACAATAGAATAAACTCAGTCTCTTCAATAAGTGGTGTTGGAAAATTGGACAAGTGCATGCAAAAAAATAAAACTTAGACCACCAATTTACACTATACACAATAATAAAATCAAAATGGATAAAAGACTTAAATGTAAGTCATAAAACCATAAAAACCCTAGAAGAAAACATAGGCAGTAAAATTTCAGACATCTTGCAAAGCAATATTTTTGCCAATATAGCTCCCGGGCAAAGGAAACAAAGAAAAAGTAAAGAAATGGGATTAAATAAAACTAAAAATCATCTGAACAGCTAAAGAAACCATCAACAAAATGAAATTGGGAATCCACTGTATAGGAGAACATATTTGCTAATCATACATCTGATAAGAATTTAATTTCCAAAAACTACAAAAATGTATACAACTCCACCCCAGGAAAAAAACAATTCAATTAAAAATGGACAAAGGACCTGAATAGACACTTCTCCAAAGAAGACATACAGATTGCCAATACACTATATGAAAAAGATGTTTGATTTCACTAATCATCAGACAGATATAAATCAAAACCACTGTGAGATATCACCTCACACCTATAAGAATGGCTATCATCAATAAATCAACAAACAGCAAGTGTTGTCCATGATGTTGAGAAAGATGCTCAACATTATAATCATCAGAGAGCTGCAAGTTAAAGTCTTTAATTCATTTTGAGTACATTCATCTATATGATGTAAGAAAGAAGTCTGTTTTCATTTTTTTTTTTTGCACATATCTGTTCAATTTTCTCTGAGGTTCTTTCTTTAAGAAAGAGATTCAAATTCAAAAGATCTGACATGAGGCCTGAGTGTTTGCATTTCTAACAAGGTCCTGTCTATGTACAGTACTTTGAGTAGCACAGCTGCTCAAACTGATATGCGTGAGAATGATTTGGAAAGCTTGTTAACCCACAATGCTCACCCCACTCCCTGAAATTTGCTTCATTCAGACTGAGACAATTCCTGAAAATTTGCATCTCAAAGTAGTTTTCTGGTGATGTTGATGCTGCTGGTTTGTGGCTCACATTTTGAAAACCACTACTCTAGTTAAAACTCAGGTTGAGCTGCTGAGGTTACTTATGTTAAGAAACTCTAGCCCATGGTAAATCTACAGTTAACTCTGCTAGGTAAGTAAATATTGAATCTGTCCAACAAGTTGCAGACTCCTGCCAGAACACCAAAATGAGGGATCCTCCATCCTGGTGGTCTCCTTGGCTAAAAATGCCAGTGGTCTTTCAGTCTCACAGATGGAGTACACTTAGCCCTGAAGGACCAAGAAGACCAGCAGGCATCCCAGAAGCACATACCTGTTGTAGTGCCATCTTTCTCTTCTCAGAGGTCTACAGATCTCCTCTGGGGTGATTGATTGTAGTCCCAGGGCTCTTTGAAGTTGATCTCTAGGCTCTGGCTCAGACTAATCCTATAGTAGCTGAGACATTTCTTTTTCCCACCCAGTTCAGGCCCAGGCTGTGCTCCCAACCTCCAGGACCAGCCTGCCTGTCAGCTGCAGAAACCAGTCATCTCAGGAGAGACTGTTGGACATGTGTACTGGAGGAAGGACAAGGAACATTATTTTTCAAATTCCCCAAGTATTTAGGAGGAGTAAAGCTGGAACTGGAGAGTTCAGGCATGTTCTGTATGCTTGGAAGGCTGTCAGGATAAAAATGGAATCTCTTGTCACAAAGCAATGCAGTGTTCTATCCACAAAAGATGGGATTTCACAGTCTCTTGTTCACTGAAGTCTTGGCTGACTTCATATCTACCCTTTTCAGCACTCTTGTTTCTTTTTTGAAAATCCAGGTTCTCATTTAGTAGCATTTCTTTGTGCAGATAATTTGTTTGTTTCCATCTATTTGAAAATATTGTTATTTGACCTTTATCTTTTAAGTGCTGGTATCTTTTAAATGCAGCCTTTAGCCAGGATTTTCTTGTTCACAAGTTCTGTGGATCCTTCTTCTGCCTCAGCATGGGGCCCCAAACTGACTATTCCCACTCTAGCTCCAGAAGTCTGGGCTGATGCCACAGGGACTGGTTCTCACTCAAACTCCCAGAAGTTTCCAAAGTTTTGTGCCATGCACATTAAATGTCTTCTAAAAATAAACACAAAACTTTAAGAATGACAATAATGGCTTCCCAATTAGAGGACAGCAAAAGGCACACTCTAGTCAGAGGAGCCCTAAGTCCTTGTCCCTCTTCTGCTCCATCAAGGTGACAGTCATCCAAGATATCTCAGGGCCTCAGTTTCACCATCAGAATATGTCTGGAGTTCAAGAGACAAGTTTAGGCTAGGTAAATTTAGTGAGCACTTAATGTGGTGACTTCATGCTAATGACTTTACATATGTTCTTTTAACCCTCATTTCCTGAGAAATCCATATTATTAGTCCCATTTTGTTGATGAGAATCTGAAGATTATTTAATATGCCCCCAGTCTCCCTTTCTAGATATTAACTACACCAAGTTTGTAAAGATACTTTACTATGTGTTCTTGCAGAAGATGCGTAGTTTCAACTTTCAGATTAAGGTCAAATATTAGTCTCAAGCTATGTGGTATAAGCCAGTGGTTCCCTTCTTTTGCACATGAATAGCCCATTATACCAGAACTATGTGTTGAAAAGTCTTCCTTTCTCCATTAAGTGTATTTCATGAATTTTTTAAAAAATCCATTGACTATATAAAAGTATGACTACATCTGGATATTTTACTTGATTTAGTTGATCTACTAACATATCACCATTCCAATACTACAATATGTTTTGATTACAAAATGAAGTGGTATTTTATTTCTCAAAATGTTTAAAATATGTCTTCAAAATTATTTTAGATTCTCTAAATTTTTACATAAATTTTAGAGTCATTTTGTAATCTTCTAAAAGGAATTATTCCAGAAACTTGTTAGAATTTATATTTAATTCTAATAATAATTTCCAGGATAATTGATATTGTAACAATATTTAGTCTTTGAATCCAAGCATTATGTAAACCTCAATTTCTTGTCAGCTTTTACTTCTTTCATCAGAGTTTTATGGATATTACTATAGAGCTCTTATGGATATTTTGTAGAGCTCTTACAGATGTTTTGTTACATTTATCCATAAATGTTTTATATTCTTCAATATTTTGTAAATATTTTCATTTTAGTTTCATTTTATAATTGTTTGATCATAGACATACAATGAATTTTAGATAGTGATATTATAACAAGTGACTTTATAAAATTAATTCTAGTAATATTTGTGTATATTTCTTAGGCTTTTATAAGTAGAATACTATCATTATTGTGAGTACAACTATTTGATTCCCTTCTTTTTAAAACTGTATACATTTTATTTCATTTTTTCCATAGTTGAACTTGCTAAGATCTCAAACATAATGTTAAGTCACAAAGGGGGAAAGTAAATGTTCTAACATTATTCTAAAATGTATGAGAAAGCAATCATGTTTTTATGAACAAGATCATAAACTATGTTGTTAACTATAGAATTTATATAAATGACTTTTATAGAATAAGAATATTGTCTTCTATTTCTAGTTTGCTTCAAACTCATTTATAACTTTTATTTTGAAGATTATCTTTCTAAAACAAAACAAATACTCAGATATTTTGGCTAAACAAGGGCACTTAGGATGAAGTAGAGACATGAGGGTGAGTAGGTGAAAATAATACAGATTTTAAAACAAAAGACAGCCATCATACCACACTGAGTCTTAGAGAATGTCTGCACATCCAACATGGAAAATGGACACACAGGCTCTAACCAGCTGCTGCATTTTTGATATCAAGTTTTAGAATTAAATGACAACTTATGTTTTTTGCATAACTGCTCAGTCACATTTCCTTAATAAGCAAGATATAGTACATAGAGTTGTTTTAACAAATAAATGCCAAAAGGCTATATACACATGTTGGGAACCACCCTGACTGGTATCAGAAGCTGAAACCCCCGCCTGGGCTAGGGCTGAGGAGAACGCCCTTGGAACCGTAAGCCAGCAAGGAGACAAGGGCTTGTCTCCCTGGCAGGAATGCTGCTTCTGCTGCTTTATTCATTACTGAACCCCAAAAAGCTTGGTTGGTTAGCCAAAGACGGGTAAGATTCCCCACAGGGGGAACGACCTAAGACCAGGCACGATCACTTTGGGAGGCCCCCCAAAAGAAGGACTTGGGGGCTGCAGCAAAAGGGGGTGATGGACCCTCGCTCCTCGGCTTTGACATAGCCTGAGTTCTCATCGTCTGGGAGAAAAACTCCTTATCTCTCGGTTGCCTTAGTTCCCGTGCTAAGCCTGAAACAATGACAGGGTGGTGCAGCTCTGTGCTGAAAGGGCGGATTCCCTGGGTGATCAGGCCTAAGAAAGAATATGTAAATTACTATGAAACCTTCTTTGTTTGGAATGCTCTCAGTTGAATGAGAGGGGTCCAAGGAGGAAGTTAGTTTGTTCCTCAAAGTCTTACAGCTCTTTGACCCCCACTCAATAGACCAGCAGAGTTCCTTGTTTTCTATAGTTCCTTACTCCCCCCTGATAAGTACTGTACTTTACCTCAATTATTATGCAAAACGAGCCCAATAAAAGCAGGCATGGATGGTAAATCAGGGCACTCCCCACTAGGGGGGGTGGCCATTTCGTCCCTACTTCCCCACAGAAACTAGTTTGTCTCTGCATGTTTTTTTCTCACGTGTTTTTTGACAAGCCATCCACAGCGTTCGTGATCACTGCTGGCCTGGTGACCCACGCGCAATAGCCACACATATCTATATATCTATATATGTATACATATCTATGTATTATATATATGACATATAGATATATAGATATCTGATTATAAATGGATATATGATTATATCTATTTATACAGATATATGTATATATACATATACATATATAGATGTGTAGATATATATATTTATATACATGTATACATATAGATACATATGTGTGTATATACACATATCTATATATGCATATACAAACACATACACACACACATATATATATTCTCAATTCATCCCACTGGCATAAAACAACATTTAATTTTCAGTTTTTTATTCTTATTTGTTAAAGATTTTATATTTATCTTTAGAGCAAGGGGAAGGGATGGGAAAAAGAGAGGGAGAGACATATTGCTCATTGCCTCTCATACACACACCAAACAGGGACCCAACCCTCAACCAAGGCATGTACCCCAACAGGGAATGGAACTAGTAACCATTTGCTTTGCACGATGATGCCCAACCAACTGAGCCACACCAGTCAGGGAAACATTTAATTGTTTTTATTTGGTGATATTCCAGATGATGATCATAATCACAATCAACATGAAGGTGATGGTAATGGCAAATAATGATTTCTAAAACATTGGCCACACATTTATGCTTAATGCTCATGGTAGAATAGTAAAATTGAACTATTGAACCTAATAGAGGGAATAAATAAACATTTAAAATTAAAAAAAAATAACTTACCCTAGTGGGTAAAGTCCAAACTGCCTTTCATACAAGATATTTCAAGGTACCAGTAACTGACACTTTAAAACATCAACATAACACTTGAGTCGACTGAAAACTACTTAAGAAGTCCTGTAATTTTTCTCTATGGTTATGTAAACTGTCAGCCCTATCAATGTATTATTTTTTATTCTACTTTTCATTTATTTCCTGTTTCATTCTAAACAGGTGATTTATTACATACAATATTTCAAGTTGAAATGATTTAAAGTGTAAGAACAAAGAAGTCCAAGTAAAACAAGTTGACTACAGTTTGTACACATTGTGCATGTACTGAGGGTATGCACTTTTGCTGGAAAAGCTTCATGTTCAGCCAAAGCTGTTTGTCAGCTAAGAGCCAAACAATTATGTAGCTCAGTGAATATACAAGATAAAACACAAACAAGAATTTTTGCAAAAGTCTTAAAGTGTTGTGAAACCTAGTAATATCTAACAGAGAAAATGGTAATGTAAGATTAACTTGTATTATAAATGTTCTTACACTGCAATAATCATAGCCCTATGTTAAAGAATGTCTGTGTAAGGTGCTCACCCCACACCGAAGCAGAGCTGAAATAAAAAAAGAAATCTATAGCAGCTCATTGTGATGAGGTTCAGTTGCATGATTCTGATTGGTTTTATGAAAGGAATTTTATAGTCTTTTGAAATTTTCCTCATGCATCTCTTATTAGAGATTTGATCAAATTCTAAACTAGTAACTGCATTTTGTCCTCAAACAATAGCTTTTATTTGTTAAGGTGACTAATTCTTTATAGAATACCAACTAATTTATGTTTTTTGACAAACCCAAAGCATTATTTGTTTAACTGTAAAGGTATTTTTTCTTCTGAGGAGTTGATATAAAGAAGTAGTTGTCCATCCTATCTGTAATAATATTCATCAATGCCTATAATTAAAAAAAATGACATTAAACTTGGAACCAATTTGACTATATGAAAATCAATGTGACAATTTGCTCAGGAAAGATATTTAATTGAAAGAAAATACTCTGAACTAAGTCAGATGTGTAGGTAAAATGATAAATTATGGATTTATTGACTTATTCTTCAATAAAAATCTATGTTACTGTGGTATGTAAATTAACAATTAGCATGACTGGTGAGAGAACCATGAAAATGTTGCCTGGGAAATATTTTCCAGAATGCCTCTTTTTTTGTTGTATGCATTAATTAATTATTTTTTAATGCAGACCATCAATTTAGCTGTCTATTTCTCATTCCTGAAGGGTTCTGAGCGATAAAGTATTTTCCAATAACCTTGCCTGCTTAGCAATGCTAAACTTGCAAAACATTAACAAACTTTACATCTTTTCTCAAACATGCATCCATATCATTGCCTTCTGCACAGATTCAGTTTGTGTAACACGTTCACTACTCCACTGCACACTCGACCACTCAACACTCCATGTAGCATAATGACTGAAACTAATCATTATAACTCCTCTGTTTTATACATAAAGTAAAGGCATTTGTGGCAACAATAGAATAATTACTAAAGACAGTATTAACTGAAAACTGTTTGGCTAAATATTGTTAATAGAATAATAGAAGTTAGTTATATTTCAGACACAAAGTCCCTTAAATTCCATTTTGATATTGATGTTTTACTTTTTTACTGGAAAAAGAGAGTATATATGAAATCTTTTTAGAATAGACTTTAAAATAAGAGAGAGCAATTTTTTTGTTTTAGTAGCACATATTTCACTATTTATTTTATTAAAGAGACAAGTCACTTTCAAATTCACATTTCAGTGATAAATAGGGTAAAAAGTAAATTTTTTACCCTATTCAGAAATGCCAATTAAGGAATTTTAAAATTATTTCTTGTAAGAAGAATACATCCTAAAAACAATTTATCCTACAAATATTCAATATTTAACATTCTGTATAAATATTAAGGGTTAATATTTGAATTGTGTAATTTAAAATAAAGTGACATTTTATACATTCTATGTTTCATGGTTCCACATTTCATCTGACATTGCTTGCACAAAATCCATATAAATGATAAGATGACTTAGCTGAATTCAACTTAGAGGTCCTTCCAGAGAGCAATTTTAAAGTAAGATGGCAGAAAGAAAACATAAAAATGGAAGTATATCTGTGACACAAGTGAAGACAAGCTGTTACACTAGCCATCCTGGGAGCCACTGCTGCTGCAGCTGTCCTGCCCTGACCCCCTAAGGTCAGGCTGCTACTGCTACAGTGGAAAGTTTAACTGCATGAAGCAGCTGGTCATCAAAATTGTGGGCAGAGTTGAGAATGCAGAAGTCCTCTGCAAAGAGGTGTTATGACTCCAGCTTTTGCAGGAAGGAGCAGAGTGCTGTCAATGTGCCACCATTCCCACAAGACCCTGAGTGTGGGAGACCTCTGCCCACAGAGCCCCCCATCCATCACAGATGAGAGTAAGTCTACCAAGACATGATCTCCTTGGGGAGGAAAGGTGGTCAATCTCTCAAAGGAGAAGGGCCAAGAGCATTTTATTCAATGGCTTTTTATTGGGTTCATTTTCACAGGAATACAGATAAAGCTCATTAATCATTGCCAGAAAGTAAGGATCAAACAATGGATAACAAAGAACTCTATTCTATTTTGAGGGCCTATTTTGCGGGCCTATTTTGAGTCAGGGTCAGATAGCTAAAGAGCTGTAAAATTTCAAGGAACAAACTTACTTCTTACTTGGACCCTTATCATCTAATTGAGAACATTCTAAACAAAGCAGGTTTCACAGGATTTTACATATTCTTTCCTAGGTCTGATTGCCCGGGGAACTCACCCTTTCCATCACAGGGCTGCACCATCCTCTGTCATTGTTTCAGGCTTAGGTGGAGCAAGGGAAGTAAGGAAGCCAAGAGATTAGGAGATTTCTCGCAGACAATGAGGACTCAGGCTTTGTCAATGCCAAGGGGCAAGGGTCTATCACCCTCTTTTGCTGTAGTCCCCAAAGTCCTTTCTTGGGGCCTCCCACGTGATCATGCCTGTCTTAGATCGTTCCCCCCTTGGGGAATCTTACCTGTCATTGGCTAACCAACCAAGCATTGCGGGCCAGGCAGTGTGAAGTAAAAGGAGCATAAGTGGTGCTCCTGCCAGGGGGATAAGCTTTTGTCTCGGTGGCTTACAGTCCAAGGTTGCTTCCTCAGCCTTAGCCTTGGAGGAGGTTACAGCTTCTGAAACCAGGCAGGGTGGTTACCAACACCTGAGGGTGTGCTTCCAGGGCCAGCATGGTACCAGTGTCAGAAGAAGCACAGAAAACAGCATGTCTGACTCAGAACATGCAAGAAGCGCCAGTTCAGATAGGAGATTTTCTTTTGGGGAAGATGCTGGACACATGGAAATGGCAGAATATCAACTGACTGCGAAACTCTCTCAGCATGAAATCTTTGTTGAGGAACAAACTGTGGAACTTCTGTATGGCATACCAGAAGTGGAGACCCTTAGTCATCCTAAAACAGAAGAAACAGCTCACTAAAATTGGTTTTAGACCAGGATTCAGTTTGAATCAGGTGAAACTAAGCTCACACATTTTAAAGAGTCAACTTTCAGGGCCTTCCATCAAAAAGCACGTGAAGAATGAAATGGTTAAAGTTGGGAATGAAACAGAACAGTGCAAGGATCGATTTCCAGTAGACACAAGCAGCTGAATGGCCAAAGGTAGGCAGTTTAGCAATTTCTTCAGTTCATTATTAGAGGCTAGAGCAGAATATCATTAAAAATAAAATAAAATAAAAACACTGCCTCAGAAATGTGAGCTGATCAAGATAACTGGGTGGAAAACTCAGCTTTGAGGCTCCTGTGAAAAAACACTTGAAGGGACTCCACTTGAGCCAAGAACAGCTTCAAGAACAGCTGTCATGCTGCTCTTGAAGACTAACATGAAGAAAAAAGACATATTTAAATTGGGGGTGGGCCCTCCAAATTAAAGAAACTGAGGGCTTTTTAAACTGCCCTACTGCTCACCTAAGTTCTGTTCAGATCCCTATTTCTAGACCAGCTGCTTTAAAGTCTCAGTTACATGAGATGCCTGAATTTTATGACTTTTATCTGTATGAATAATGGACACAACTTGCAAATATAAAGGATTAAGAAAAAAACTTCAAGATTTATGGAGAACATGCCAGAAGTTACCACCACAGGTTTCTTAGCTTTATGTGTTTAATCACGTTTCTTGTGGAGCTTGCTCATATCAGCAGCACTAATAAAATGCTCCCAGAAACACAGCAACATGTTATCCAATAAAAATGAATAAATGCTTGCTGAGGTGGGTGTAGCTACATCAATTCAGGTGGTTACAGTCATTGAATGGATCATCCAACAGGTTGAGTGATTCTTCCCCAAAAAGGTGAAATTTAATGTAATAGAGGCATTTGTATCTCACCCCCTTCCTAAAATTCTAATCACTCAACCCACACTGGAAATGACTCTAACTTGGGATCCTGGAGAAGTGGTCTGTCAGCTTTGCAGGGATAAAAGAGGACTTGATTAAAAAAGGAGAACTTCAGATGTGAAGCTTATGAACTTGTAGAGTGACACTCTAAAGAAAAGATACATCTCCAGCTTTCTAGCTGCTACTCCCACCCACTGATCACATCATCTTGGCTTCAGTGAACCTGGGGCACCCTTCCAGAAGGGCACCCAGCACCCTTTAGGGCTGAGACCAGTAAAGGGGACAGGACTATCCCAAACTTAGTGGACAGAGTGGAAGAGGGGCTAGGCGTGGGCTAGAGCAACTTTTGAAACTCAAGGACTTGTATCTGTAGCTATACCCACACCAGGAAGAAACTGGAGTCAGATAACTACTGGCCAAAACCAGGCTCAGGAAGATGATGGTTCTCACCAGCTTTCTGCTGGCCCAGCTCACGACTCCTCTGGTCTTAGCATTCAGACTTTGCTCTGAGCTGTTAGAGTCCTGTTCCCATAACACTGAAATCAAGAAAACTACCTTTTGGACATTCCAGAGGCCAACATTGTCCAAGAATATCTTAGCATTCACTCAGTCTTTCACTAAAGATATCCACTAGAGGTCTTCCATGCACATAGCATATAGAACAAGCTCAAGGTGAACCCTCCACTGCCTTTTAGCTCTCTGCAGCCTGGAGATACTCCAGCAGCCTATTTCCTAAGTGAGTTTCACAACTTCCCATTGACACAGCACTGACCTAAGCCAGCCTCTAATACATACCAAACCAGGCACCCAGGGACCTTCCAATCCCTTGATGTTTCCCAGTGAGCATGGACTTCTCCCAAGTCCAACACTCCCCATACTCGTCCTAAGAAGATAATCCTGGACTGCTAGATTTTTAGACCCAAGCTGTAAGCAACCTTGAACCTGTTCAGCTACAGAACAGAATTTTACAAATACCAAGACTAGTACCAAAGCCAAGATACTGACCTAAAGTAGCTCCACCCCTTTATCCTCCATGATTTCTCAGCAATCTCACTAACACAGCAGTGACAGCCTTCAAAATAGTAATAGATGTATACCTGCCATACTATGTTAAAACTCAGCAGAATTACTACTATAACATTAACAACACTAATAGTCATAAGATGCTTTGAAATCAGGAACCCAAACTTTCCAAACCAAGCCAAAAAAAAAAAAAAACATTTCATAGGCCCTGAAGATCAAACATGCAAGGTCATTTTCCTTAAGTCAATCTATACCTTGCTTATTTCATTCATCCAAATACAGCAATAAATACTAGCAATGGCGCAGACATCATCATTATTGCCAACAAGAAACTGAATGCAATGCAGTTGCCTATGCCACTAGTCATGTCAATGAGTTCAGGCTGACCTGGAATGCATTTAGGGCAGAGGTGGTACCTTTAATAACTTCTGTCGGAATTACTAACATGTTTCTTTCAGTCTTTTTTATATGTATGATTAGCATCAGTGGAGATACTGCTCTGATTGTTCCTATTTAAAAAATGAATATATTAAATTGTATACTTTCAAATGGCTAAAATGTTAAATTTTATGTTATGTGTATATACCACAATAAAAAATGCAGGTTCTGCTAAAAAAAAAATCAGCAATTTTGATGAGGAAAATGTTTGAATAATCAAGAGTGCCCTTGTTTGGGATGTTGTGTCTGGATTAGAATTTCCAGACTTGGTTATTCATAGAATGGGGATCTCTGTGTACAGACAACTCTTCAAATATTATTCCTAAATTTCAAATTTCATGAGATATTTTTTTCTGAGGAAAACAAGACCAAGAACCCTGAATACAAATGAAATAGTTTGTGCTCAGGGCAGTCAGAGGTACAGGAGGAAAGAAAAAGTTCACAACACAAAGAATCAAAGCCTTACATCAGTTTGGTTCCATATTTTGATATCTATTAGTTTTTCCAGGTGGCAAATACTTGGCTCACAGCCATATGAAGATAGTTGAATTCAAATTTCAAATTAGTATTTTATCTTAATAGATTTGTAAAGATTTTTTCTTTTTATGAAAGAGAATAGCACTAATGAAGTCATAGGTTATTTATTTATCATCATTTTTCCATGTAGTTGCAGTGGAAGCGCTATTCAGTTGTAATTCCCTAAAGTATTATTTAACGAGAGAAAAATTGGAATTGGCCAGAATTGTTTATCAGGGCTCTGACAGTGGATGGTATATTTCTTCAATATTAGGTGAAATTTTGGGCATTGACTACTTTTGGGATAATCTAAAAATTGTGTTATAATTTGTATGCTTTTCTCTAAAATATATAATAAAAATAAAAGAAAGAAGAAAGGGGTCATTGTAGATGCATAACAACCTGATGCAGACACTGGCCCACAGTATCCATGTCATTATGGATAAAATGAGACATTCACACAAACTACCAAGCCCAGTGGAGGAAAAGGGACAGCATGACTTTTCTCTCAAGGGGAGCAAAAGCCTTGGCCTTTGCTTTGACTGGCCTTTATTGGGTTTCTGGGCACATTACATGATGGTTCTCATTTACTAAGCACAGGTTCGCTTTAGGTGGTTACCTTTTACAGAAAACAAAGGAGCCAGTGCCACTATTCACATCACAGAAGAGGGATATTTGCAAATGAAAAGGGAAAAGTAGTTGAACTGGTTACACTCCATACTGGGGAGTTTCAGCTTAGATTTTAGGAAGTTACAGTAAGTACTTGCTATCTCAATTCAGGGTGAGGGAATTTTAGTAATAGTAAGTCTCAAAGCAGCCTAGGCACAATGCAGGCCTGATTCCCCACAGGATAACCTACCTGTAGGTGTGGGTCCTGTGCATCTTCGAGTGGGAGCTGGGCGCACACCATGTAGAACGGTTTCCTACAACAACCAGATCTATAAAACATGAGAGGAAGAATGATTCTAAGCAAGAAAATAAGAAAACCAGGACTAAGATACGGGTCTAGGTTTGACATCTTGAGTGGAAGCAGTACATGTTCTGACATCATCCACTCAAGGTCATAGGTCAGCTCTGTACTCAGAGGAGTTGTTTTGTTACAATACCTGAGAATCCTCACTTTGAGGTCCCCTATTGGACTGTTCTTCAAAATAGTGTGCAATTCTGAATTACTTCTTTAGTTATGAAATCTATACCAGAGATTGATTCCATGAAACTTGCTGCATTTCTTGTTAACAAGACTTGACAAAGCTGTTTGCAAGAAGGATAATGGGAAGGGGATGGGTGAAGAGGGAAGAGTTTTCAGGAACATGTACAAAGGGCACATGGACAAAACCAAAGGTGGTAGGATCAAGAGTGGGGAGTGGGGATGGCTGAGGTGAAGGGGAGTGGTGGGAGTAAAATAGAGACAACTGTACTTGAACAACAACTAAATAAAAATAATAATAATTTTAAAAAGAAAGTTAAAGAGCAGTTTTCCAAGTAAATTAAGTCTTTTTGCTCAAGATTATGAAGGAGGAAGGCAATCTTAACATGGTAGGGATAGGACAGTGTATGGTACCTGAGTCCCTTGCAATATTTTGCCTTGTCTGCATGTAGCAGGGCATAATCTAGTATAAAAGATTAAAATGTCTAAATACATGGTCATTTTAGTTACCAATTCATAGAGAATAATTGATGTGTCTGTGAGTGAGTGAACTCTATGCCCCTTTGGGAATTGGAGTAAATTTGGCCAAAGAAATTCAAGGGTTTCTAAAAGTTTTACTTATTTTAACTTAGAGATACTGTAGGGTCTTTCACCCTTTCCAGAAAATTGTGGGTGGTAAGGATAGTGTGGTTTTTGCATCGAGGGCAAAAGCTTAGGTTTCCATCAAGTGTGTTCCTTGGTCACATGATATAAACACTGGAATGTCCTAAGTTATGATAAAATCACTGCAGCATTTTAGTGACTATTAGGGCTGCAACTTTTTAGCAAAATAAATCTTCAACCTATTCTAAAAACAGAAATGCAATAACTAAAACATATTCAAACCCCATAGGGAGGAGAAATTGGATAAAATCGATCTCGTGTTACTTAAACAGCCCTTGAGGATTTGCTTCCTGGCCAGTGCACCATTTTCACAGTTCACCAGTTATGATGCTGACAGGTAACACATGACACAGAAATGACCTCAGCTGCCTTTATAAAGTCTCCCATCACTGTTGATTTTAGATAGTAACCAATTATGTATAAACAATGATGAGCACTTTCATGGAGAAACATTTCTAATATTTACTAGAAATAATTTGGTACTGCCAAGAGGCTGACTTGAGAGAACCAGAATTTTTCAGTGAAGCAGGCAATATGAGGATGAGAAACTCCAGGAAGCCTCAGTCTTGGAGGTGGGGGAGGCTGCACTGTCATAGGCAGATGCCAGCCTTTTGTGAATTATTTCTCTGAGTATCTCATCAGATTTTGAGACTGATCCCTAATGGCATTGGAAGGGGGAGGGAAGAAGTAACCATTGTAAAACAGAGCCCTCACAATAACAGAGGCCTGCACTCCAAGGGAAAAAAACTTCAGCAGAGTGCAATTCTGAAACTATGTATCATTTACACAAAGATAATCTCAGCTTTTTTTCAGCCTCTCTAGTCTTCCTGGAGGAAAAAAAAATTAAAAATCAGAGGACAGGACTTTGAAGAAACAGATATGGGAATGTTGCAGTCAGAGAAATCAGTCAAGCATAAGAGAAAAAAAAACACTAAAGCAGTTGGAGGGGGGACATTAGCACTGTGAAAGCCACAGTCCTGAGGCCCAGGACCTTCAAAAATGGAAACAAAATCTAAAATTGATAGAATGCTCCCACAATGCCACCCAACCATCTGGAAGACCCCCAGTTTAATTACAGTGCACAACATCGACAAGGGTTAGAAGACACAGACCCTTACCAAGAGCAACATATAAGAAAACACCAACAGCCAAGGAAGGAGAAAGAAACAAAATATACCAAAGGAATAAGTTGAATCTTCTTGTACCTAAAGTTAAATATTAGATATATTAACTATTAAATAACATAACCTAAGCACTGGCCAAATTAGCATAAATTTTACTAAAGATTTGTTGGTTCCATTACCTGATACAATGTGTCCAGCTATCATGCAAACCACTTACAGTCATGCCAAAAGGCAAGAAAAGAAAGCATCTGGAAAAAAAAAAGCAAAGCAAGCATAAGAACTATATTCAGATATGAAATAGATATTGAAATTGTGAGCCAAGGAATTAAAAATAACTATAATAGGGTAAGGGCTGTAACAGAGACAGAAGGCAGCATGCAAGAACAGGTGAATAATGTGAAGAGAAATATAAAAAGTTATGAAACAGTCATAAGGCAATGTGCACACAATGAAATAATTTTTAAAAGGCAATGTTAGAGATCAGATAGTTATAGAAATGAAGAAATGAAGAATTCACAGAGTAAGATCAGTAGAAACTATAACAAATGCAAAGAGAGAATGATTTAAAAACCAACAACAAAAGAAAAAAATAGCATCCAAAACCAGCTTCACAATATCAAAAGATGTACTATACATCAAAGTTAAATACAAGAAGTAGAGAGAATGGAGCAGAAAAAATATTTTTAAAATAATGGCCAAGAGCTTTCCAAATTAACAGAGACAACAAATCATCCATCCAGGAAGATCAGAGGAAATCAACAGTATAAATAAACCAAAAAGATCCATAGCTAGCATATTATTTTCAAACTGCAGAAAACCAAATACAAAGAGAAAATCTCCAGAGAAGCCAGGCAAGACATGTGACAGGGTAAAAATTACAGTGGAATTCTTGCATAAATTACATGAACAATGAAGACAGTAAGATATTTAATGTGTTGAATGAAAATAAAAAGTAAATAAATTCCAAACAGAAAAAGGAAAACAAACTAGAATTTCTTCTCCAGGAAGTTATTCTTCAAAAGTGAAAGAGAAACAAAGACTTCCTCATATGAATAAAAACTGAGGGACTCATCACTGACAGATCTGCCCTGAAAGATTTGTCACAAGTACTTCAGAGAGAGCGAAAGTTTCACTGCTGTGACACTGGACCAAATAAAGGAAGAGCAACAATCAGTGAATAAAGATAAAATAAATATCAGATTTTTCTAAGTTTTACATTTTTAAAAAAGAACCCTTGTTAAAAATAATAGTACACTTTTCTTGAGTGATTATGGCACATTGATTAGTGAGCTGAAATAAAGCAATGCCACCAAAGGAGGGGAAGGAGGGGCACAAATACTCTGTTATAAGGTACCCACACTTCATGTGGAGCACTACAGTATCAGTTGAATGTGAACCAGATTGTTTTTGAAACATACATTTTAACTCTAGAGCAGCCATCAGATATTTTCAAAACGAGATATAAATAATATAGTAAGGGAGGAGAGACATGGGATCATATCAGACACTTAAGAAAATGCAGAAAAAAGGGGGAGAAGAGAAAAACAAAAAATGCAATTCATAGAAAACATATAGAAAATGTACTAGATATTCCAACATATTATTCTCTTTATAATATTCTCTTCAAATAGCAACGCTCTAAACACACCAACTAAAAAACAGATGCCAAAATCAATATATAAGATAAGACCTAACTACATGTTATGAATAAGAAATCTATTTTAAATGTAAAGATAGAGAAGGGGTAAAACAACTCTGGGAGTGAAGTAAGAGAGTGGAGCAATTGAGCAAAAAGGATAAAGGACTCAGGGACATGGACAACAGTGTGATGATTGCAAGGTGGAGGAGGATATAAGGGGGATAAATGGGAGTGGAAAAATACAATAAAAAAAGAACTTAAAAAAAAGTACAAGGGCAGAGAATGGTGTACCATAATAATACTATAAAAATAACACTAAAGTACCTTTCTATCAAAATGCACTTAATATTTACTTTAAGGTTTAATGTTACAATGAAAATTTATCTATTATTGCTATAGAGCACATATTCAAAAAGCATAGTTTCTACATGGTAAAGTTATGTAACTTTTACTACTATTGAATAATAGTCTTGAGGTTTCATACATTTTAATACAAGATTTGGAAACTAAGTAAAACAGCTAATATCATTTTTTGTTATTGTATCATACCTTGAAAAATCTTACTAGCTTAAAATTACTTCTGCTTTCATTTAAAGATTAAAAGATACTGAATATTTTTTAAGAAAATGTTTTAAAGAATATTAAATTACTTTTATCTCACAAGTTAATTCTCTTAGGTGTATTTTGATTTAACAATGAAGATGATATTGCAAGAAATTTTAAAAGGCAAAGGAAACCTGTTTCTAATAAATGTTACTCAAAAGCTATATGAATAATTTATTAAACATTAGTGTTCACATTCTATATAGATATATTTTAAATTAATCATATGCTAATGTAGATTACATGCCTAGGGCAAAATACAAGTTGTTTTATTCAAATGGTGAATTAAAATGCACATAGGATAAATACTCTTTTTCAATTTTAGAGATTGGTGCCACAGTGAAAGTTTTTGGAAAAAAAAGTGAAAGACACTAGCAACTTTTATTGTAATTGTTTGAAATTATTTCTATTTCATTAATCTTTACATCCTTATTCATTTTTATCTTTCTGTAATCAATGACAACTATATTATTAGGTTAGATTTATTGAGCATTTACAGCATTCAGGCTTTGTATGAGTGCAAAATATATTTTTCCATTTTAGCATTTAAGCCATAACTTACATGTAAATAATTCACACTATTAAGTACTCAATTCTGTGAATCTTTATAAATGTATACATTCTTAGAGCTCCCATTAAAATCAGAATATGAGATGTACAGTATTCCAAAAATTTTGCCATGACTTTTTGCTGTCAACCCTCCATTTTCCTCCAAACTCTGGCAATCATTAGTCTGATAGCTGTTCCTAAAATTTGCCTTTGGCTGAGGCTGGTGTGTGTCAGTGGACTGAGTGCCAGACTGAGAATCACAGAGTCATAGGTTCGATTCCTAGTCTATGGCACATGTCTAGGCTACAAGCAGGGTCCCCAGTAGGGGCACATAAGAGGCAACCACGCATTGATGTTTCTCTCTCTCTCTTTCTCCCTCCCTTCCCCTTTCTAAAAAATAAATAAAATCTTTTAAAAAATTGACTTTGAAAGTCAATGTCACAGAAATGAAATCATGTAATAAGTAATGTTTTGAGTCTGATTCTTCAGTCAGCAAAACTTATTTATGATTCATTGTTATTGTCACATGTAGCTATAGTTTGTTCTTTATTATGGCAGAATAATGTTTTACTGTTGGTAATTGCATATATTGGGTTTGTTTGTTATTTCACAGATGAAGGACATGTAGCTGGTCCCAGTTTATAGTACTTACTAATAAAGACTTTGTACATGTTTATGTACAGGTTTGTATGAACCTAGGTTTTCATATTACTTGGTCAAATTTCTGGAAGTGTGGCCACTGGGTCACATGCTGAACGAATATTTATCAGTAACTCCTAAGTGTCACTAGAGGCATGTACAATGTTGCATCCCCTTAACAATATGAGAGTTCCAATTGTCCCACATCTTTTACCAGTACTTAGTATTTTCTGTAGTTTTAAAGGCATTCTAATAAGTGCATTTTAGTTTGCACTTATTAGTGATTAGTGATCATTCATTAGTTATTAATGAATGAAATGCTCAGCATCTTTTAATATAATTAATGGCCATGTGTATTTCTTTGGTAAAGTGTAATGCAGGAGCTCCAAACCGGGAAATAATACTTGTGTCCATGATATTAAAAAAAAAATACCTGGAGGACCAGCAGCTGTGGACATGCCACTTATTTATTATTCACTTTATAGGGCAGTGCACTCATGGTAGCAGATGAAGTGAGACACAGCTCCTCTCCTCAGTTCTTGGGTGCTACTTATCTGGTTAGAGAGGGAGCTGTGACAGTGGGGAGGAAGCTGAGGTTGCATGTGAAAATGCTACAGGGCTGTGATTAACACAGAGGCCTTGAGAAGGCTGGGGCTCCAGATACAGGCTGTTTTCCTTTCTCCTCATGACTGCTGAACAGGCAGTCACCTGTTCTCTAAGGTCCTGGAGGGGCTGTGTCTTGAGCCACTCCACACAAATTATCTGATCCTTTTTTGGGTTAGTCATTTATTTATTATTGAGTTTTGAATAGTCTTCACATATTCTGTATACAAGTTCTTTATGAGGTACCTCATACAAATATTTTCTCCCACTTTGTACTTAAATTTACATTTTCCTAAAAGTTTTAATTTCAATGAAGTTCAATTTATTAATTGTATAATTTTACAGATTATGCTTTAAGTAAACCAATGTCATTCAAACATTCCCCTTTTTGTGTAGAAATATTTATAGTTTCAGCTCTTACCTTCAGGTCTACAATACAGTTTGAATAAAATTTTAAATGTATTTATTGGTAAGTGTGTTTATGTGATTGTGCATTCAGAAATATATCGCTAGTCAACTTTCTGTACAATTTGATGTAAAAAACCGTAGGTTTCAACAAACATTTTCTATGGCATTATCAGTAAATTTTGTTGATTTTTATATTTAATGAAATCTTACCTTGCATGTTTTCTGAAAATGTTTTTAAATTAAAATATTAAATGTAATTATGAACATAAATATCTTTAAGTATCTAGTTGAATTCAAGAGGAATCTTCCAACTGAAAATATAGTTTCGATTAACAGTATCAGATTTAAAACATGGGAACTGTAGTACTGTTAAGGTAAATAACTGGAAACAGATATTCCAACTTTTAAAGAATACATTAACATATAGATGTAAATAATAGATAAAATTGCATATCTGAAAGTTAAATTCAGTATAATTGCAATCTTAAAGAAATTCATCAGGATAGCATGTTATTCAATAAATGAAAATGTTATAAATTTAGATGCTATAGCTATAAATATTTATTATATTTTTAAATACATACTTATTTTCTTATTTGAATTTATTGAAATATAGAAACACATCAGAAATTATTGTTCTCAATGAAGCCCATAAAATTATTTTAGTAACATTTTGTTTGTTTGTATTTTTTGCTATGCATAAAATATCCCCATTAGCCTTCTATTAGGAAAATTATTGTCAAATAAATGTTATATCAGGGATATTTGATAGGGAACATATTTTAAAAAGCAATAACTAATGTGATCTATTTTTAAATATTTTACATTTGCCTTTGACAGTTCTGTATGAGATTTTTCTTACTGATGTACTTAATGGTTACTTTGAATAAAATGAATATCAGTTTGCATATTCATAACAAATAACTTCATAAAATTATATTCTTCGGTTATCCAATTAACTAAATGATAAAATGCCCCAGTTCTTTCCAAAGATCTCAATGCTATTCACTAACACATATCTATTATCATAATAAAGAGATTCATATAATACCACAGCCATCAGGATGTCTACAGAGTTCACCAGCAGCTTTATAAATGTCAAGTCCTGAGTACTACATATGAAAGTTCAGCAGAGCAGGAGAGCAGCCAGCTAGCCTTTTGGCAATCACTGGAGTATTATGTGTAAAGGTCAGATGTTCAGGATTATTTTACCTGAGCCACCTTGTTGGGAGGAGAGGGGATGAGTCATTCATAACTTCATGAAATTTTCCTTTATGGTTCAAAAGTTAAAGGAAAGATACATGGAAATAAGAAGTGAAAAAAATAGATATCAAAAATATAAAATAAGCTGTGTATTGCAAAGCTGTTTATACACATAGGTAGTTGATATTAAACATGGGGATGATATAAACAGTTTATATTTTATTAAAATATAAATGTATTTAGCTTTTTAAATTATAGATTTATTCTAAACAAATTGTGAAAACAACCATCTTATCCTATATCAATATATTTTCTATATACATTTTAACTTGCACTTTATATTTTTACTTTAATAGAACTCTAACTGATCAATTTCAACTTCAGCTTTGGAAACTTCCCCCAATTCTCCCTTAAAAAAATCCTGGAATTGCATTTTGAAATTCACTTAAGTGTGAAAACATTTTTCTCTCAGATCATCATGAATAAGAGACACAAAAATCTTCCGGCACCTAATCACATGTACAGTATTCTGACTTCATGCTGTCATGATGTTCAGTAAGACTTTTTAAAAGACCCCTGAAAAACCATGACATGAACATTTCCCACTTTATGTTATCCTCCATGGCAGAGCTATGTGACTATAAGCTGACACCAAAATTTAGAACTCAGAGTAGGCGGACAAGTAGGGGCATGCCCCCACATATTTATATAAATCATAACATGTAGAGCTATTTTTTATTTCAGACTCTATTAAGGAGTTCACATCACCTAATGAATTTGTATATTTTCATTAAAAACTCTGTTTACAAAAAAGTCTAAATTCAACCTAAAATACTATTGTTCAAGTAATTTTAATAAAAATGAAGTGGTTAATCAAGACCATGACATCTACTTAAGTATATTAGGACACAATATGTATAGGATACTTTCAAACAATGAGATATTGATGTGTTCACTTTGTATTTCACCATTATCTCTAAATCTTCCTATGCAACATTTATACATATCTTCATGATTTGTGTGAATCTAGATTAAAGGGTAATCTAGAAATAACCCAAATGAGACCAAAATCTAAAAGGGAATGTAGATTGAAATTTCCAATGTACAATAAAGTAAAGTACAGCATGGAGAATATAGTCAATAATATTGTAATAACTCTGTATGGTGCCAGGTGGGTACTTGAACTATCAGAGGAACCATTTTGTAAAGTGTATGATTGTCTAGTCACTATGCAGTACACCTGAAACTAATACAAAATAATATTGAATATAAACTGTAACTGCAAAAAAATGAAGATTCTAATGAGACACTTTGCTAGAAAAATAACATCAAATAAAGACACACTTCCAGATGCCAGAATAAAAACTTCCAAAATTAGATTATTCATAAAGGCAATAAGATCACCGGCAAATATTATTAAAATAAATTAGTAATAAAAATATTCCCATAAATAAAAATCCAGGTGCAGATAGCATCACTACTGAGTTCTAATAAATGTTTAAATAAGATTGGCCTTTATTTTTTATAATCTAATACCAAACTTAGATGATACTTTTACCCAACTCATTCTATGAAATCAGTATTATCCTAACACCAGATCCAGACCGAAGCTACAGGAAATGAAAATGACAAGCAAGTGTCTTGTACACATATAGACCTAACTATCCTCAATAAAAGACAAACAAATTGAATTAAGCAACATATATAAAGAATAATACACCATAACCTAATAGATAATAACCAAATTTATCTCGGGAATGCAAGATTGGTTTAATATACAAAAATCATTGCAGCACTTTGTCATATATAGAGAACAGAAGCGGAAAACAATACAGTTATATCAATTGATGCAGGAAAAAAACATTTGACAAAATCAAACACTCTTTTATGATAGAGACTTTCAAACTGATAAAAGGTAGCAATGAAAAATCCCCATTTAACATCACACTTAATAGTGCTTTCCTCTTAAGGTCAGGGACAAGAAAAAAATATCCACTTTTACCGCTATTATTCAACAATGTCTTGGAAGTTCTAGTTTGGGCAATCAGTCAGGAAAGTGCAATAAAGTAGAACTAGGTTAAAAAGAAAAACTAAAATCATCTCTATTCATAGATGGCATAATCTTATGTCAGAAACTCCTAAGGAATCCACATGCAAAAAAAATATGAAAAGTAATATGATTTCGGCAAGATTGAAGAATGTCCTGTATTTCTATACACTGGCAGTGGACAATCTGAAAATGAACTTACAAAAGCAATTCTACTACAATAACTTTATGGTTTTAATTAAATGTAATGCAGTAACATTGTTAATATCATATAAGTTTCAGGTTTACACTTCTATAATACATCATCCATATATTGCATTGTGTGTTCACCACCCAAAGTCTACACTCCTTCTGTCATCCCATTTGAACCCCTTTACTCTTTTTATCCTCCTTTCATCACCCTTTCCCAGGGAAACACCAAGTGTTGGAGAGGAATGCTAACTGCTGCTGGTGGGAATGAAAATTGGTACAGCTTCCATGGAATACAGTATGGAAAAACTGAAAAATTTGAGAACACTTATTCATAAAGATATATGCACCCCTATGTTCATTACAACATTAGTCACAGTAGTCAAAACATGGAAACAACCTAAGTATCCTTTGAGGGATGATTGGATAAAAAAGATGTGGTACACATATGCGATGGAATGCTGCTCAGCCATAGAGAAGATGAAATGCTGCCATTTGTGATGACGCAAATGGGTCTTCAGAGTATCATGCTAAGCAAAATAAGTCAGACCAAAAAGGGACAAGAAGTATACAATTTCACTTATATGTGGGATATAAAACAAAAAGAAGAAAACAACTTCATAGACACAGGACAATAACTTTAAAAAGAATAAAATAATTAAGAATAAATTTCACAAAAGAAGTGCATTTTACCAAGAACATAACAAATCCAGGTAAAATAATTAAATTGGACCTCTATTCACACTACATTCAAACATTATTCAAAATGAATCAAATATAAAATGTATGTGTTACCCTTAAACAAAAACTTAGGCGTAAATTTTCAAGGCCCTGGATTTGAAAATATTTTGTTAACTATAACATCAAATGTATATGCAACAAAACAAAACATTTATAAATTGTAATTAATCAGAATGTAAATTGTTTGTGCTTGAAAAAATGCTACCAAGAAAAAAGGACAACTCAAAAACAGAATGTCAGCAGTGTGGTGGCGTGAGAGCACCTCCAGGTCTCTTCTGGTGAATTATAGCAGGTTGGACAACTCATTCAACACAGAATTCCCTGCTCCTGACACCAACATGACTGAGAAATCCATGTACTGAGACATCTGAAGGTGGGTCCATCATAGCGAATAGCAGAGGCCAGACAGGAGAGGGACAAGAACAGTGATGAAAGCCACTGGCAGTCTGGTGCTCACCATGGTTCCTAAGGAACTGGTAGTACTGAAGAGTCAGGGTACAAAGTCCCACTGGGGAAAGGGCAGAGACAACAATCGAGCCTGGGTGGCTGGCACACACTGACCCTGGGCACAGGGTCAGGGACAGAGCTGTGGTGTAAAGGGTCACAGCCTTCCACAGCTCACCAACTGAACAAAAGATTCCAATGATGATGGAACTTCCACCCCACCCCCTGTGGCCCACCTAGCAGTAAAATCCTAACTGGGCAGATCAATAAAGGGTCTAAAAAGTCTCTCCACTCCTAATTAGTCAGTATTCATTGTGGCTAAACCCACTGGAGAGAACAGAGACCAGCCATACAGACTCACTTCACACTGCACACCTGTCTCCCACCCAATGCAGCATAGCCTGGTAGAGGCTGCTGAGTGAACTGAGGCAAAGCAGCTCTGCAGCTGGATCAACTCAGACATAGTGGCCCTTCAAGCAGCTTCTGGCTATAGGAAGACAGCACCAGGAATGCACAGGAGACACAAAGTCTGCCACTTCCAATCCATGGGAGTGGTGCTTCAAGCCAAAGTAACTGAGTCTTAAGGGGGACACTCACCTCCTTGGTGACATTAGGTGTTTTCTATGGCTAAGGTAACACTGCCCCAACATCCTAGAAACCCCAACAGTGTGGGCAAACACTTGCTCTTCACCACCACCTACTGGAAAACCAAAGAAAGATGTCTATGCATCAACCCCGTTAAATTACTGAAGTGTCGAATACCTAATTTTAAAAAAAACAAAAAGTTTTTACTTCCACAATGCCCAAGGAAAGAAATAACTCAACAAGTACAATGAATAAGCAAGGTAGCAAGGAAATTAAGAAAGAAAATGAAAAGTCTCCAGAAAATAAATGTAAAGACATGGAAGATTGTGATTTAATTGATGGAGAATTTAAGTTTGCAGTTTTAAAAAAAAGTCATCAAAATACAAGAAAAACAATTCAACAAGCTGAAAAATAAAATCAATGAACAAAGGAGTACTTTACCAAAGAGACTGAAACTATAAAGTACAAACAAACAAATTCTGGAATTAACTCAATAAATGAGATTAAGAAAGAACTGGTGTGCTTAAGAAAGAGAGCAGACCAAATGGAGAAAATCATTAGTGACACAGAAGATAGAAATTTAGAAATGGATCAGGAGTAAGAGCGAGAATCAAGAGTAAAAAAGAAAGGGATAGAATTCTACAGGAACTATCTGACTCCGTTAAAAACAGCAATACCATTATAACAGTGTAAGAGAAGGGGAAGAACAGGGGAGGCAACAGAGGGTGCATTCAAACAAATAATTGATGAGAACTTCCCAAACCTATGAAAAGAACTATACCCCCAAATCCAAGAAGCTAACAGAACACTTAATCATCTCAATCCCACCCCCCCAAAAAAAAGCCTCCTGCAAGGTGCATTCTATTAACATTGTCAAAAAATAACAACAAAGAAAGAATTCACAAGGCAGCTAGGGAAAACATATATGGTAAATTATAAAGGAAACCCCATTAGATTATCATTGAATTTTTCAGCAGAAATCCGACAAACTAGGAGAAAGTAGAATCAAATGTTCAAATGATTGAAAAAAATTAATCACTAGCCAAGAATAGTATATCCAGCAAAGTTAATCTTTAGATATTCAGGAGTAATTTAGCCTTTTCCAGACACAGAGAAACTAAAGGCACTTAGTGCCACAAGGCTTACTTTACAATAAAATTTGAAAGATTCTCTTTTATCTAAAACAAAAATACAAAAAGATGCAAAATTACAAGTAAGATGACTAACACCTGTACAGAATAATGTATTAAACACTTAAATATAATATAAAGATTAAAAGAAGTAAAAACACTTTTAAAAAGATCATAGCAACCGCAATTTGAAAATGAATGCACAGCACAAAAAGGAATAATTTGTGAAACAGAAACATAAAAGGGGAGGGGAGAAGAACTAAACTTGTACAGGTGAATAATGATAAGATGCAATAAGCAAAAAAAGGACTACTACATATATGAAACTTTCTTTTGCATAAACCTAATAGTAATCCCCCAAAATCTATAACTGAGATATTTAATATTAAAAGAGCACAAAGGAAAAAATCATAGAGTACCACCATACCAAAATAACAGAAACACCAGGGAAATTAAATAATGGAGAAACAGAACTACCAGAAAACAAAAGATAAAATGGCTACAGGAAGCCTTAAGAGTCAATAATCACCCAAAATATAAATGAACTGAACTTACCAATTAAAAGGTACAGAGTAATGGATCAGATCAAAAAGCAAAACCCAACCATATGCTGCCTTTGGGAGACACATCTCAGCTGCAAAGACAAATATAAGCTCAAAATGGAAGGATAAATAATAATACTCCAAGAAAATCGCATCCAGAGGAAAGTGAGTGTAGTAGCCATATAGATCAGACAAAATAGATTTGAAAATAAAAATGATAATAGATAAAGATGTATATTTTATAATAATAAGGGAATAATACACTAAGAAAAAATACACTTATTAATACATATGCAACCAACTTGGGAACATCAAAATATATAATAGAACTACTAACAGAACTAAAAGGAGAAACTGACAGAAAAAAAAAACAAAACATGAATACAGTAGGGAACCTGAAAACAACCCACTGACAATAACCAATAGATGTCCAAATTGAAAATCAATAAAGAAATATTGGCCTTCAATGATGTATTAGACTAAATAGACATAATTGATATTTATAGAGCTTTCATCCCAGAACAACAAAATGTACATTTTTCTCCAGTGCCTAAGAAACATTCTCAAGGATAGACTATATAATGAGGCACAAAAACAGCCTCAATAAATTTAAGAACATTGAAATCATGTCAGGCATATTCTCTAACCAAATGATTTAAGATCAGAAATAAAGTACAAAAATAAAATGAAAAAAAATCTATGGAGATTAAACAACATACTACTAAAGAACAACTGGTTCAAAGAAGAGATAAAAGGTGAGACCAAATATATAGAGACCAATGAGAATGACAATACGACATAAAATGTTGGGGATACAGTAAAAGTGGTAATAAGTGGGAAGTTTATATCATTATAGACCCACTTCAGAAAACAAGAAAAATATTAAATAAACAACCTAGCATTTCACCTTAAGGAACTAGAAAAAACAAAAAGTTAATAGGAGGTAGGAAATAAAAATTGGAGCATAATTGAACAAAATGGAGAACAAGAAGACAATAAAATAAAATAACATAAGAAAGATTGTTCTTTAGCCCTGGCTGGTGTAGCTCAGTGGATTGAGCACGGGCTGGGAACTAAAGTGTCCCAGGTTCGATTCCCAGCCAGGGTACATTCCTTGGTTGCAAGCCATAACCCCCAGCAACCGCACATTGATGTTTCTCTCTCTCTCTCCCTCTCTCCCTCTCTCTCTCTCTCTCTCTCTCTCTCTCTCTCTCTTTCCCCCTTCCTTCCCTCCCTAAAAATGGATGAATAAAATATTAAAAAAAAAAGAAAGATTGTTCTTTCTTTAAAAATTGGCAAAGCTCTGGTTAAACTACTAAGGGAAAAATGAAAAAACTCAAATAAATAAAATCATAAATGAAAGAGAAGTTACAATGGATACTATAGTAATATAAAGGACTATTCAAGAATACTATGAAATTCTATGTACTCCAAATTCAATAATGTAAAAGAAATAGACAAGTTCTTAGAAATATTTAACCTCCCCAACTGAATCATGAAAAATTGGAATAACTAAACAAACTAATCAACATTAAAGAAATTAAAACAGTCATCAAAAACCCCCCAAACTAAAAGAATTTTAATTCTTTTAATTAAAAGAATCCAAGATCAGATGGCTTCAGTAATGAATTCTACCAAAACTTCAAAGAATTAATGTGTATAATTGAAGTGGCATTACTTTATAACTCATTTTATGAGGCTATTATAATCCTGGCAAAGACTACACACAAAAAAAGAAAATTACAGACCAATATCTTTGGTGAGTATAGATGCCAAAATCTTAAACAAAATATTAGCAAATCAAATTAAAATACATTAAAAAGATAATAATACATAACAATCAAGTGGGATTCTTCTTAGGGGCAAAAGGATGTTTCAACATATGGAAATCAATCAATGTTATACACCACATTAACAAAATGAAGAATAAAAATCATATGATCTTATCAGTAGATGCAAACAAGCATTTGACACAATACAGAATTCATTTATGATTAAAAACATAATAAAATGGTGCTGGAGTGAAATTACCTCCTCATAATACACCAAATATGACAAACTCACAGGTAATATCATACTCAGTGGCAAAAAGCTGAAAGCCTTTCCTCTAAGATCAGGAGCACGGCAAGGATGTCCACTCTCATCACTGTTATTCAACTTAGAACTGCAAGTCCTAGCTAGAGTATAAGGCAAAAGAAACAAATAAAGGTATCCAAATTGGAAATAAAAAAGTGAAATTGTCACTTTTTGCAGAGGACATGATTCTTTATATAGAAAATCATAAAAGACTCTATCAAAAATTATTAAAAACAATAAACAAATACAGTAAAGTTGAGGGTTTAAAATTGATGTGAAAAAATCCATTGCATTCCTATCTACTAACAATAAAGTTTCAGAACTGAAATTTTTTAAAAAATTGAATTTGCAATTGCATCAAAAATATAAAATGCCTTGGAATAAATTTAGCAAGGAATGTGAAGACCTATACATTGAAAACTATAAGACATTGATGAAAGACATTAAAGACCCAAGGAAATTAAATGATTCTTTATTCAAGGATTAGAAGGATCAAAATACTTAAAATGGCCATATTATGTAAAGCAATATACAGATTTAATTCAATCTCCATCAAAATCCAAATGGTATTTTTTAAAAAAATAGAAAAAAATCATCAAATTTGTATGAAATCACAAAAACCCCTGAGTAGCCAAAGCAGTACTGACTAAAAACAACAAGGCTGTTGATATCACACTCCCTGACTTCAAATTATACTACAAAGCTCCAATAATCAAAACAGTATTGTACTCAGAGACAAACAGTCACATAGAGCATTATAACAGAATTGAAAGCCCAGAGATATACCCACATAAATATAAGCAACCAATTTTTGACAAAGAAGCCAAAAACATACAATGGAGAAAAGAGAATCTCTTCACTACATAGTGCAAGAGAAATTGGAAAGCCACATGCAAAAGAATGAAACTAGACGTCTTTGACACCATACATAAAACATAACTCAAAAAGGATCAAAAACCTAAATACAAGTCCACAGTAATATACATAAAAGAAAATGTAGTTACTGATCTTATGGACCTTGGTCTCTGAGAGGATTTTACAGATTTGACCCTAAAGGCAATAAAAGTAAAAACAAAAATAAATTGGGTTATACCAAACTAAAAACCTTCTGTACAGGAAAAGAAATAATCAATAAACCAACTTAATAAGAGAAAATATTTGCAAAGAATACCTCCAATAAAGGGTGAATTTCCAGAATACATAAAGACTCATAATTCAACAACAAAAAGAAACAAATTACCCAATTAAAAAAATGGGTAAAGGACCTGAACTGACACTTCTCCCCAAAAGACATATAAATGGCCAAGAGATATATGAAAAGATGCTCAATTTTACTAGCTATAAGGGAAATGCAAATCAAAACCAAGCTGGAATACAATCTCAAACAGGTTAGAAATGCTATTATCAACAAGACAAGTAATAATGAGTGTTGGAGAGGAAGTAGATAAAAGAAACCCTCATTCGCTGCTTGCGAGAATGTAAATTTGTGACACCAATATGAAAAAACAACATGGAGATTGTCCCCCAAAATAAGAATAGAGCTACCATATGACCCAGAAATCCCTCTTCTGGATATTTACCACCAAATTTAGCAACATGTATTTATAAAAGCATATATACCCCTATGTTTATTGCAGCATTATTCATGGTAGCCAAGACATGAAAATATTGTAAGCATCCTCTGATAAATGATTGGATAAAGAAGATGTGTTACATACATACAATAGAATACTATTCAGCTATAAAAAAATGAAATAATGCCATTAGCAGCAAGATGGATCTGTAGTTTTGAGTGAAGTCAGACAGAAAACACCAAGAACCATATGATTTCACTCATATGTGTAATATAAAACTTAATACAACAAATAAAACATACTCATAGACACAGACAACAGTATAGTGGTGACCAGAGGGAAAAAGGGTGGGGGAGGTTGAAGAGGAAAAAGGCAGTCAAATACATGGTGACATAAGGAGACTAGACTTTAGGTGATGATTACTCAATTCAATATACAGATAATGTGTTACATAGTTGTACACTTAAAAGTATATAATCTAATTAACCAACATCACCCCAATAAATTTAATTAAAAACAACAGGAAGAGATGAGTCTGAAGCCAGCTCCATGTCCTCAAAGCTGGAGCCCTGGCTGCACCCAGTCATCTCCAGGACTATGGATGAGCTTTGTTGGTGTAACTATTCATAGGCAGTTATGGTGTAACTGTGTATGTTGTGGGTTGTAGGGTTAGCAGAGAGAAGCCCAGAGGGGCCTCTGGGAAGCTATTTTCTAAAGAGAAAGCTCCGAGAGGGGACCCCAAGCAATGACCTCACTTCCTGATGATAAAGCCCAACAATAGTTTGAACCCTGGTAACCAGGCAAGCAATGTTCTAGAGAAGGCTGCATCTGCCCAGCCCACTTGGCTAGAGATGCTTGAGAGAAAAACGTGTTGTGTTGCTGTGTTCCCAGGAAAACCTGCACTGATGGCCTGTTCCAATGCAGACATTGGGTCAGGTCTCATTTCATATGTCTTTGCCCAGAGGGACCCAAAGGTAACCCAGAGAGGCCCAGGGTAGTCCTGTCCAGGCAGGCCACTGCTCTCATACAGCTGGGGCAGCTGTATGTCTCCTTTCCATGTGTGTGTGTGAAAGAGGGATTTACTTGGGGAGGGCACACCCCAAGGAGGATCAGACTGAGGAGATGTAAGAAACCTAGTGAGCTTGTCATGATCACCTCCAGGTCAAGTTAGCCTGGATGGAAGTGGAGCATAGAACAGTACCTTTCCACTTAAGGTTTATCCCAAGTCCTGGAGGTAAATCTCATTTCACCCAGGTTGAGAGCACCTGATCTGGGAGCAGTAGTTCTAGTGGACAAAAGTAGCAGCATCTAGCATCAGGTAGGACTCTGATGCCTCTGGAAAGGCAACTGGTCTCTGACATTGCAGAGCTCCACCTAGGAGATAGACGAGGAAATGGTTGATGGGGACACCTGCTCCATCTCCCTAAGTGAGGGGCAGGTGCCCTGTGCCATGCCACCAACAAGGGCCAGTGCAAGCTTGGGGTGAGTGTGGGAGCCGAGGGGTATTCAGACCCAGGGTTTGTGCACGGGGGGAGGGCTAGGAAAGGTCTATTGCCCAGAGGCCTCCAGGCCACTCTCCAGGATCCTACTCAAGGTCTATATGCAGCTCAGTACTTAAGATTCTCATCAGAAACACCATGTCCACCTTCACCCAATTGGGCTAAAGGACCTGGGGCCCATGGAGGCAGAACCTGAAACTTGAGCATCAGTCCAGGAATCAGTGCCTGAACCAGCTCGAGTGCCTGTACATCCTGAGGAGCGGAGGTGTAGGTGCAGAGCCAGTGTGGAAGTAAATGTAACTCTAGATCTAGAGGAATGTCTACCACCAACTGTCCTGCCACCTCTAGAGGTCACTCTAGAAATTCAGCTAGCATCAACATCTGTTCCGTTTATAGCTCTGGAGCAAAGGCTGGCATGTGGGGTAGTTCCTATAGGGGGCACTCAGTTGAGACAGGATCCACTAACTTTGTCAGAAGAAAAGTCACCTGGACCAGATGGTGCTGGAGCCAGCAGCCCTAAAGAAAGAACCATCATGTGCACCTGCACTGGCTCCTGCAAAAGAGTTGAGTCTAGACCCAGCACCCCTAAAGGGTGAATAATCACATGAGCCTATACCTGGCTCTGTCAGGCAACAAAGACATGGCACTGGATCCAGCACCCCTGAAAGGAGAACCATCTAAAGCAACTGCGCCGGCTGTTGCAGGGAATCTGAAGATGGCCTTGAAGGAAGAAGCACCACCTACACCTGTACTAATTCCTGCAGAAGACCAGGTATTAGCACTGTTTCCAAAAGTCTGAAGGGAGAACCATCACCTGTGCCTATATTGGCTTTTGTGATCATGAGGTGGCATTGGAGGCAGCACCCCTCCAAAGAGAGAGATTACCTGCACCTGCACTAGCTCCTGCAAGACATTTTGAGCTGCCACTGGAGCTAGCAGCCCTCAGGGGAGAAGCATCCATTTCATTTGCACTGGCTCTTGCAAGAGACCATAAGCGGCACTAGAATCAGCAGTCCTCAAGGGAGAAGCATGATATGCACCTGCACTGTCTCCTTCATGAAACCAGTAGCTGGCAGTGGACCCAGCACACCTGAAGGAAGATCCATTACCTGCACCTACACTGGCTGTTGTAGAGGACACTGAGCTGATTCTGGATGCAGCACCCTTGGAGGGTTCATTGGCCCTGAAACCCTATTCAAATTCCATTCTGGGGCCTCTTCTTTAACCTGCTCCCCTAGTAGATCCTTATTTTCTTCCTTTTTGAGCTATATTATTGTGTTTTTTAATTTTATATTTTTTGTTTTAAATTTTATGGTGTCTTATTCTTCAAGTTTTACATAACTACAATAAAGTTTAATGTTATATTTTTAAAAGATGCTCCACATCATATGTCATCAGAGAAATGGAAATTAATACATTAAGGTGATGCCATGTCACAGCTATTGCAATGGCCAAACCCACAACATTGACAAATCCAAATGCCGATGAAGATGTGGAGAACAGGCACTCTCAGTCTTTGCTCATGGGGATGCAAAACTGCACAGCCATTTTGTACACAATTTGGCAGTATCTTACAATATTAAACATATTCAACATACAATCAGCAATTATACTCTTTGGCATTCATCCAAAGGTGTTGAAAACTATATCCACTAAATACTTGTACACAGATATTTATAGTAGCTGTGTTCGTAATTGATAAAACCTGAACATAACCAAGATGTGTGCATTGGGATAGTGGAGAAATAAAACTGTGGTGCACTGAGGCAATGGGATATTATGCAGTATTAGAAAGAAATGCTATTGAGCCATGGAAATCCATGGAAAAAGCTTTAACTGAATATTTCTAAGTTAGAGAAGCCAATCTGAAAAGGCTGAATAATGTATGATTCCAACTATATGATATTTTGAAAAAGGCAAAACTATGGAGACAGTAAAAAGATCCATGGTTTCCAAGACATTCGGGGGGTGATTGGTGTATAAATAGTTGGAACACAGAGGATTTTCAGAACAGCAAAAATACTCTGGATAATTATAATAATGGATGCTTGTAATAATGCATTTTCCATAGGAATATGCAAAGCCATCAGTGAACTGTAACATAAACTAAGGACTTTGGGTGATTATGATGTGTCAATATAGGATCATTAAAAGTGCCACTCTGGTGAGTCATGTTGATAAAAGGGGAGGCTATGCATTTGTGGAAGCAGAGAAAATAGGAAAATACATTTGTACTTCTCCTCCAATTTTGCTGTTAACTTAAAACTGCTGTTTAAAAATGTCAATAAGAAAAGAAAAGAGGGGTACTGTACGGGGGAATGTACAGAGAAACTGAGTCTCATTTATGCAAGTGCACACACAATCTACTTGACCTTTAGACTCTTTTGTATGGGTAAACACACTGGTAAAAAGCTTAAAACAAAGAATACGGTGGTTCTCCCTTGGTTTAGTAATTTTTCTTTCTTTTTTTAAAGATTTTATTTATTTATTTTTAGAGAGGGAAGGGAGGGAGAAAGAGAGAGAGAGAGAAACATCAATGTGCGGTTGCTGGGGGTCATGGCCAGCAACCCAGGCATGTACCCTGACTGGGAATCGAACCCGACACTTTGGTTCTCAGCCCGCACTCAATCCACTGAGCTACACCAGCCAGGGCCGATTTAGTCATTTTTCCATCCCAGGAAAGTCTTGGATTTAGTGAAAATGTAAATTACAAACTATTTTTGGCATTATCTTACATTAAAAGATTGAAGCTGCACTTGATGATGTGTAGAAACACATCCTTTTCAAACAATAAAAAGTGAAATTGACCTTGAGATAAAACTTATTTCTTCTCTATGTGCGGACTTTTCAATTGACTCAAAGGAAGTCCAAAAGATTTTATAGTAAACTAATGCTACTTCAAACACAGTCTCAATGAATATTATTTGGAATAGGCTGAAGATGAGAGTTTTAAAATGCTCCAAAAAGAGAAATAGGTAGGTAAGAATGTAATCCCCCATAAGCTTCTTGATTAGGCACTTCCTGGGATTCACACAATCAAGGAAACCTCAATTGGCCCAAGTCATCTCAACATTAAATTTTCACTAACTACACAGTCAGTTCCTAAGTGACCCTGTCCAGATTACTCTGATTCCATGGGCCCCTCGGACCTCTCGGGTTTATCCTTCCATCAACTGCCCAGCAGGCATCCTTTTCAATTTTCGGTACTTGTAATCTTTGCGCAGAGATTCCTGCTCTGCAGCTCTCACCAAATACCTTTGCTTGGGTCTGAATTCTTATAGGGTACTGAATCATAGAACAGCTCTTAACCCAGCAGTGGGATTTCTACAGTTTTTATTACACAACTTTTTGACTCTCTGGAACTGGCCTTTACTGCTGCCTCTTTCCCTCTCTGCTCTGAACAGCTAGCAGCCTGTGCAGCTAGAAGCGGTACAGGCTGGTTCCTGAATCAGGTGGCCTCGAGCTGATTCACATACTTTAACTATTGCCTCTTGCATAGAAGGGGCTGGGTTAGCCTTGTTTGGTCAGACACTTGTGGGGTTTTTGTTTACATGTATTTCTGGTGCACAACACTATAATTTGGCATCTGTATGACTACAAAGTGATCACTCCCCAAAGTCTGGTGACTATCTGTCAAAAAATAGTAAATACTTCACACAGTTGCATGTCATCCAAGGGCCATGTTCATCTCTGAATCAGTTTAGTTTAGTATTTGCTGCTGAAGACACACTATTAGATACTTTGACTGTCTACTAGATGGTGGTCCTTGTCCTCCTAGGGCAAGAGCTACGGTAACTATCTCACAACTTTTGATTTCAACAATTTCCTGAGGTCACAGTGGCTTCTGAGATAACTTACTGTGTCAGATAGCAATTCAGCTGTAAAAAAAGGTCTAAAGGATTGCACTTGTCTAAAGAAAAAGAGTAAGAAAGCCCAGGGCTGCAAAGTTTGCAGAAGAAAGGAAATAGCAAAGATCAGCATAGAAAAACATGATCAAGACCAGAAAAAAATAGCAAAAATCAATGAAACTAAGAGCTGTTATTTTAAAAAATAAACAAAATTGATAAACTTCCAGATAGACTTGAGAAAAAAGATTTAGTAAATAAAATAAAAAAAAAACAAGAAATGTTACAACTGATATCATAGAAATACAAGGGATCATAATGAGATTATCATGAAGAAATTGTATGACAACAAATTGGATAACCTAGAAGAAATGAATAAATTCCTAGAAACACAACTTATTAACATTGAACCTTGAATAAACAGATAATCTGAACAGACAAATAACTAGTAAAAAGATTGAATCATAAGTCAAAAATCTCCCAACAGTCAAACAGAATTAAAATTATTTTTTATTGTTCTATTACAGTTGTCCCAACTTTCCCCAATTGCTCTCCCCCATCTGCCTCCACAGTCAATCCCCACCTTGTTGTTCACGTCCATGCATCATTTATACTTCTTCTGTAACTAGGCCCTTCCCCTTCTTATCTCCCTTACCAACCTCCTCCTCCCCTCTCCCTGTTAGTCCCTGTCAGTCTGTTCCTTGCTTCCATGCCTCTGGTCCTATTTTGCTTGTTTATTTTTTTCATTAGGTACCACTTGTAGGTGAGAGCATATGGTATTTGTCTTTTGCTACCTGGCTTATTTCACTTAGTGTAAAAAATCTCCTAGCAAAGAAAAGCCCAGGATCAGATATTTTACCTGCTGAATTGTACCAAACATTTAAATAATTAATACCAATCCTTCTGAAAGTCTTTTAAAAATTTAAGAGCAAGGAATACTCCCAGATGCATTTTATGCATCTCAACCCGATGCCAAAGTCAAATAAGGACACTAGAAGAACAAAGAATAGAATGGGGTAGTTGCCAGGGCCTGAAGGGCAGGGCAAATGGGGAGATGGTGGTCAAAAGGCACATACTGCAAGTTACAAAATGAGTAAGTTCTGGCAATCTAATGTACAAGAAGATGATTTTAGCCAACATTTCTGCATTATATTCTTAAAAGTTGGTAAGAGTAAATCTTAAATATTCTCACCACAAAACAGAAATGGTAATTATGCGAAGTGATGGAAGTATTAACAGTACTGTGGTAACCATTTTGCAATATATAAATATACCAAGCCAATATGTTGTACACCTTAAAATATATAGTGTTACATGTCAATTATATCTCAAAAAACTGAAAAACAATTTGCCATAAAAAAGCCCAGGGCTTATATGGCAGTTTTCTAATGGATAGTGGGTATTATGGACAATAATAATAAAAGTAGTAATAGTTATTAGGCACATGCTATGTGTCAGGTAGTGTGCTAAATATAGATTTGGTCTTAGTCAATCCTCATACCATTCTTCTGATGTAGGTAGGGATTATTATTATTCCCATTTTACAGATGTGGAATCTGACGCATAGAATGATTTAAGAACTTAACAGCTAAAGAGATAATAGAGTCAAGATTCAAACCCAAACCAATCTCTTAACCTGAATACACTGCATCTGTATTAAATTGTTCCCCTTAAGTTAAGACATGTAAAAGCCTCCTGTTTCTATAGTCAGTCACAGTCAATATTCTTTTTCATGTTCAAAGAGTCTGTACCTTTTGCCAATAGGAGTTCCTTCAAGCTTACTTGACTATTCTTTTGACACCCACTGCCCATTAGTCTTTGAGTATTTTTCTTATGTTCCATCCCAGTTCATCCAGTATTTTCCCTGCCCAGCCCTAGACTGCTTCCAGATTGTTTAGAGAGAGAATCAGCATTTCTTATAGCTCTATAAAAAATAGTACAGTAAAGTATCTCTAAAGCAACCAATACAAACTACTACCTTTAATAGCATAAAATAAAATAATTTTCCAGTTCATTAGTTAGGGCCTTCGTTGAATTTTTGTTATCAAGAATAAATGTTTAATAGAATTTGTCTTCATTAAAGTCATGATTCCCTAAGGAGTCAAAAAATTGATGGATGAATATGGCAATGACTTTGGAACTTGATCCTCATAGTGGAGAGCAAGGCTCAGTTCATAACTTCATGGACAATTAAGACACAGAGACTCACTTAATCTAACAGAGTCCACCCCAGAGGACACATAAATGGAATTTAATTTATAAAGTGGCTAATTGTTTCATGCTGTTGTCACTGTTAAATCAGGACATATTAATCACATCAGCATTGTTAAATCCTAAAAGACTTTGCTCTAATCCTACTCTATGTTCAACATATGGGCGTATGTACTATAAAATCAAAGAAGATTACATGAACCAGAAATTTCCCCTTTTGTCCCAAAGGTGCTAAAATTTATATAAACCCCCCAAATTTTCCAGGAGACAAATTCTACCATGTTCCTCAGAAAATATTACACTTTATAACTTAGAATCAAGTTCTACTTTTGCATATTTAGAAAGTTACAAAAATATGAATAAACCAAAGACTCTAAAGCATAATTGAGACTTTGGTATCAGATCAAATGTAAGTATTAATCCCAGCTCTAAGTCTTATAAACTCTGTGGCTCTAGGTGAGTTATTAAATTTCTCTATGCCTCGGTCTCTTCATCTCTTAAATTGGTTATTGTGGGAACTGAACATAATAATTCATTTGAATACATAGAACAAAGCCTGTTAGGTGCTTAATAATGGTTAACTATTGCCATTGTTGGCTTTTCTCTCTTATCTCTAATGACTGTGATTACAAAGGCCACCTCTATTTGACAAATTAGTCCAAGTGACTCTTTAGTGACAAATAAATCCAAAATTTCTCTTCCCAAACACATGAAAATTATTGGTGTCCAAAAACATTTCACTTCAAGTGAAGACCACTGCAGGTGTTGGCAACTCTCCAGGGCAACTGCCTTCATGCTGTGACTCAAAGCTCAGTCTACTTTAGGTTCTCTGACATCCAATGGCCTGGTGTCCACCCTGACTCCAACCCTCCAACCCCGGACTTGACTGGCTCAGTCTCCAGGCCTCCCACTGGTGACTGATAAGAAAGCCTGCATTTAAGTGAGAAATCAGGCTTCAGTAGGAATATTCACACAAAGTTTGAAAGCTACTTTTCCAGAACAGAAAGAAATTCATGCATCAGAAATGGTGACAAAAAATATAACAAAAGTATATGGCTGTACAACTACCATGATTCAATCAGATGAAACAGTATAAACAATTTCTTGGAACCTACAATGAACTTACAATAACATGCTTTGTGTTGAAGACTTCACAGCAAGTGAAGAAAAGCCTGATAAGATCACCCGTTAAGAACATTGTTAATGGAAGTATTTTTAAATAGTGAAAAGAACATCCATGAGATTTCAGGACTGTGATATTCAGCAGAATGAAGCCTCACAGTCAATTGGGACTCTTGGCCAACTAGACAGAGAAGTCTGAGTGTGGGAATGAGGATTCATCCTGTGGTATCCCCCAAAAGCAATAGCCACCATGTAAACTGCTCTCATGACTGTTTAGCAAATGGAAAACACTGAAAAGAAATTTGCCATTTAGCGTGAAAAATCAAAATAGAAGTTCTTATTATTCAATGAAAATATGATACAGCTTTTATTAAGGCTTTGAGACCAGCAGCTTGGTCACTTGATTAGAAAGAGACCCATAGATACAGAGAACAGACTGACAGCTGTCAGAGAGAAGGAGGTGCTGGAGGGCTGGGTGAAAAAGGTAAAGGGATTAAGAAAAAAAACCTCATCAACACAGACAACAGTATGGTGATTACCGGAGGGAAAGGAGGTTTGGGAGTGGTAGGAGAGGTTAAAGGGTTGGGGGCAGCAAGAGCAGCAAATGGTGATGGAAAAATACTTAACTTGGGATGACAAACAGATCACAACAAAGAGATGATGTATTATAGAATTGTACACCTGAAACCTGTATAATTTTATTAACTGATATCACCCCCAATAAATGCAATAAAAATATAAATAAATAAAAATAAGCCATTGCCCAGACCCCTGGAGTCCCATCCAGTTACAAGCCAAGTCCTGCAGTTGCCCTCTTTTTTACTTTCAACATGATGGATGTCACTGTGTGACGCCTTCCCCAAGGGCTCCCTGACAAGGGGAGTGGCCACAACCATCTCCAAGACAGTAGTAGTGCCCATTGGGCAGGTCAAGCTGCTGCTACAGATGCAGCATGCCAATGCCAGCAAACAAATCACCACAGATAAGCAATACAAGGAAATATAGACTGTGTGGTTCATATGCCCAAGGAGAAGGAAGTCCTGTCCTTCTGGATGGTAACGTGGTCAATGTTATATCCTTTCCCACCCAGGATCTCAACTTTTCCTTCAAAGATAAATACAAGCAGATCTTCCTGGGTGGTGTGGACAAGAGAACCCACTTCTACCACTACTTTGCAGGGAATCTGGCATCAGGTGGTGCCACTGGGGCCACCACATTGCATTCCGTGTATCCTCTTGAGTTTGCCCATACCCATCTAGTTGCTGATGTAGGCAAAGCTGGAGCTGAAAGGAAATTAAAATGCCTTGATGACTGCCTGGTTAATGTCTGCAAATCTGATGGGGGTCAAGGGCCTGTACAAAGACTTTCATGAATCTGTGCAGGGGATTATCATTTGACTACTTTGGTATCTATGACACTGCAAAGGGATGCTTCCAAATTCCAAGATTATGCCCATCTTCATTAGCTAGATGACTACATAGTCTGTCACAGAAGTAGCTGGGATGGCTTCCTATCCATCTGACAATGTTCCTTGCTGCATGATGATGCTGTCAGGGTGCAAAGGACCCAATATCATGTTCACAGGCATGCTTCACTGCTGAAGGAACATTGCTTGTGATGCATGCAGCACATCTTTTTCAAGGGTGTGTGGCCTAAAGTTCTCAGAGGCATGTGTGTTGATTTTTTCCTTGTCTTATATAAGGAAATCAAGAAATTCACATAAATTATTTCTTAGCCTCCCTGACCCACCACTTGAGCAGGCAATGTTGTATTATGTAACATGTCTTGAGCATTCTTAACAGAATGTTAGCTGTCTGTTTATTAATGGCAACTATTTACTGGTTGAAAATGGAAAGCAATAATATATATCTGACCAGTTTCCTCTTTTTATTATATTTTATTGTTTATCCTATTACAGTTGTTGCAGGTGTCTCCCTTTGCCCACCTCCACCCGATAGCTCCCTCAGGCAATACCCACACCATTGTCAGAGCCCTTGGGTCACGCATATACATTCTTTGGCTAATCCGTTCACCTTCTTTCATCCAGTGCACCTCTCTTCTTTGACAGCTGCCAGTCAGTTTTATGTTTTTTTTGCTTCTGTTTCTATTTTGTTCATTAGTTTATTAGATTCCATATATAGATGAGAGCATGTGGTATTTGTCTCTCTAACTGGCTTATGTTACTTAGCATAATACTCTCCAGGTTCATCCATGCTGTGGCAAAAAATCAGAGTTCCTCCTTTTTAAAGCTGCGCATATATGCTTTTGAATTGGTGTTTCACGATTCTTAGGATTCCTAGAAGAGAAATCATTGGGTAAAAAACCATTTCATTTTCATTTTTTTGAGGAGACTCCATAGGTTTTTTATGGTGACTACACCTGTCTGCATTCTCACCAACAGTGCATGAGGGTTCCCTTTTCTCTGCATCCTTGCCAGCACATGTTTGTTGATTTATTAATGATGGGCATTCTGACAGGTGTGAGGTGATATCTCATTGTTGTATTAATTTGTATCTCTCTGAAAATTAGTGATGTGAAGCATTTTTTCATATGTCTGTGAGCTATCTGTATGCCCTCTTTGGAAAAGTGTCTATTCAGGTTCTTTGCCCATTTTAATTGGATTGTTTGTCTTCCTGGCTTTGAGTTGTGTAAGTTCTTTATATGTTTTGGAAATTAAACCCTTATCAGATGCATCAGAGGCAAATATGTTATCCCATATATTGGGTTCCCTTTACATTTTCGTGATGGTTTCTTTAGCTGTGCAGAAATTACTTAATTTGATTTAGTCCCATGTTTTTATTTTTTCTTTGTTTCCCTTGTCTTAGGAAACAATATTGGCAAAAAAAATTTGCTAAACAATATATCTGAGATTTTACTACATAGGGTTTATTCTACAATTTTTATGTTTTAGTTAGTTCTTCTTTGAACTACTGGACTTTGAACTTATTTGAACTTTGAAATTTGCCTGTGAAAGTATTTGGTCCAGGACTTTTGTTTTCTAGGAGCTTTTTGATTACTGCTTCAATTTCATTAGTTGTTATTGATATACTCAGGTTTTCTGATTACTCTTGATTCAGTTTTGGAGGTTTTATGTTTCTAGAAATCCATCCATTTCACCCAGGTTGTTCAATATTTTCGGCATATTATTGTTAATAGTATTTTTCTAAAATCCCTTGTATTTCTTTGATCAGCAGTTATGTCTCCTCTTTCATTTCAGAAATTGTCTTTGGGTCCTCTCTCTTATTTTCCTGATTAGTCTGATTAAAAGTCCATCAAAGAACCAGCTCCTGGTTTTATTTACCTTTTGAATTGTTTTTTCAGTCTCTGTGCCATTTATATCTCTTCTGATCTTTATTATTTTCTCTCTTCTACTTACTCTGGACTTTGTTTGTTGTTGTTTTTCTGGTTCTCTTACACGTAGAGTTAGATTGTTTGAGTTCCCTCCTACTCCTTGAGGTAATGCCTGTAGTGCTATGAACTTTTCTCTTAGAATTGCTTTCACCATATCCTATAGATTTGGGGTGGTTGTATCTTCATTTTCATTTGTTTCTAGGTAGTTTTTCATTTCTTTTTTTTTATCTCACTGATAAGCCATTCATTAATTGCATGTTATATAGACAATATATTTGAATGTCTTTTGAGTCTTTTTTTAGATTGATTTCTAGTTTCATGTCACTGTGATCTGAGAAAATGCTTCAAATGATTTCAATCGTCTTGAATTTGTTAAGATTTATTTTATGTCCTAACTTATGGTCTATGTTGGAGAATTATCCATGTGCACTTAAGAAGAGCGTATTCTGCTATTTTGGGATGAAATGTTTTGTAAATACCAATTAAGTCCATTTCATCTAGTATGTCATTCAATGTTGCCTGTTTCCTTGTTGATTTTTTGTCTGGAAGATCTATCCATTGATGACAGTGAGGTGTTAAAATCCCCTACTATGACTGCATTGTTGTCGACCTCTTCCTTAATGTTCAACATGGTATTCTTTATATATTTAAGTGCTCCTATATTGGGTGTATATATGTTTAGAAGGATTATTCTCTCCTGTTGGATTGATCTCTACAAGAGAGTTTCCTTAAGGCTGTCAACTGATTTCACAACATAAACACTTCAGGCCAGAAAGATTGGCATGGACAAGTCAAAGTGATGAAAAATAAGGACACAACCAAGAATACTCTACCCAGGAAGGTATCATTTGCAACTGAAGTTGAAATAAAGAGCTTCCCAGACAAAACAACAACAATAACAACAACAACAACAACAAAGCACAACTAAAGGAGTTCATTAACACTAAACAACATTGCAAGAAATGTTCAAGTACCTGCTTTATAGCCTCAGCAATTTTGGGAAAAAAGGAAAAAGTAGGATGGATTACAACAACTGATATCAAATTATATTATAAGGCCACTATAATCAAAACAGCCTGGTACTGGCATAAGAACAGACTCATAGATCAATGGAAGAGACTGGAGAGCCCAGATATAAACCCATGTTTCCATGGTAAATTAATATTTGACAAAGAGGACAGCTGCACAAATCGGAATAAAATTAGCTTCTTTAATAAATGGTGTTTTGAGTTATGAATAGGTTGATGCAAAAAATGAAAGTAGACCACCAACTTACACCATACACAAAAATAAATTCAAGGTGGACAAAAGACATAAATGTAAGTTGTGATACCGTGAAAGTCCTAGAGGAGAACACAGGCAGGAAAATTTCAGATATCCCATGTAGCAATATTTTCATTTATATGTCCCCTAGAGCAAGGGATATAAAGGAAAGAATAAACAAATGAGACTACATCAAATAAAAACTTCTGCATTACTAAAGAAAATATGAACAAACATGAAAAGGGAACCAACAACATGGGAAAACATATTTGCCAATGATATGTCAGACAAGGTTATGATCTCCAAAATATGTAAAGAACTCACATGACCCCACATCAAGAAGACAAACAATCCAATCAAAAAATGGGTGAAGGGCCTGAGCAGACACTTCTCCAAGGAGGATATACAGAAGGCCCCAAAACATATGAAAGGATGCTCAGTATCACTAGCTATCAGAGAGATGAAAATTAAAACCACAGTGAGATACCACTTCTCATCAGTCAGATCATCTATCATTAGCGAAGCAACAAACAACAAGTACTGGTGAGGATGTGGAGAAAAGGGAACCCTAGTGTACTGTTGGTGGGAATGTAGACTGGTGCAACCACTATGGAAAACAGTATAGAATTTCCTTAGAAAACTGAAAATGAAACTGCCTTTGCACTCTGCAATTCCACTGCTGGGATTATACCCTAAGAATCTTGAAACACCAATTCAAAAGAACCTATTCACCCCAATGTTCATAGCTACACACTTTAAAATAGCCAACTGCTGGAAGCAACCCAAAGTGCCCATTAGTAAATGAGTAGATCCAAAAGCTGTGGTACGTTTACATTATGGAATACTACACAGTAGAAATAAGGAACCCCTAACCTTCACTGCAGCGTGAATGGATCTGGAGAGCATTATGCTAAATGAAATAAGCCAGCTGGTGAAAGAGAAATACCATATGATCTCTCCTATAAATGAAACCTAATCAGCAAAACAAACAAGCAAGCAAAATACAATCAGAGACATTGAAATAAAGAACAAACTGACAGTAAGGGTCATCAAAAATAAAAACTTTTATTACTAGAATAAAATAGATGAAAATATAACTGAACAGCTCTTCATTCTGTGTAGCACCATAGTTATCTGACTGGACTATGGATATGTTGAAATATTTTTCAGTAGTGGTTGTCTTCTGAATATTCTTGGTTATTTAACTTGTCTCAAATTGCTAGTAAATATTTAAAATAGTTCCTTGTGAAAAAATGTTTACTTAGCATAGTACTGTCTAGTTCCATCTATGCTGTCGTGAATGATACGAGTTCTTTCTTTCTTTCTGCTGTGTAGTAGTCCATCAAGTAAACGTACCATAGTTTCTTGATCCACTCATTTACTGATAGGCACTTAGGCTGTTTCCACCACTTGGCTATTGTAAATAATGCTGCTATGAACATTGGGGCACATAGGATTTTTGAATTGGTGTTTCAGGATTCCTAGGTTGTAACTCCAGCAGTGTAAGTACTGGATCAAAAGGAAATTCCATCCTTCCATTTATGAGGAAATTTGATACCATTTCCACAGTGACCACACCAGTCTTCATTCTCACCAACAATGCACCATGTTTCCCTTTTCCCCACATCTTTGCCAGCACTTATTATTTGTTGTTTCATTAATGATGGCCATTCTGATCAGTGTGAAGTGGTATCTTATTGTGACCAGGGTGAAGAAGGGGAAGGGTCTAATTAAGGAATATGCATATAGGACCCATGGTAATGGATAGCAGGGTAGGAATTGCTGGAGGGAGCATGGGCGGGTGAGGCAGTTGAGAGCAACTGTGGGAAAATTGGGACAACTGTAACTGAACAATAATAAAGTTAAACCCATGGACATGGACAACAGCTTGGGAATTGACTGTGGGAGCAGAGAGGTGGGATGGGTGGAAGAGATCAAAGGGTTAAAAAATGGGACTAATTTTTCCCATTTTCCCATTTTTCCCATTTTTAGCCCCCAATGGGACTAATAATTGTAATAGAATAATAATAAAAAGTGATTCAACAAAATGGTTCCACTTAGGTATAAGCAGGCTGGGATTGTAGCCCTATGTTCCCAAGAAAGAAAGGAGAACTGGATATTGGTTTGACTACTACCTTGTACTGAAATTACTAATAGAAACAAATTAAACTAGATACATGAGATATTTTGAATTCTGACTTCATTTTTAATCAGTATTTGCATAGATTAGTTTCATAAAAAATAAAGACAAGTAAAAAGAACTATATGCAATGCTAATACAATTGACTATATTTATGCACAATTCTCACTTCCTTTAAAAGAAATGTCCCATAGAATATATTGTTTTCATGAGAAAGGAGTTCATTATTATTTGTGGCAAAATTCACTGGCATTTCTATAAAACCTCAGGTCTTAATTATACTGTGATTAAAATCCTTACGTACTTTTAGTTTTCTGATTAACTCTAACATATTTCTACTCTTAGGAAGAAATATTCATGTCAGTGCAATAAAACATTTATAGAAATAAATATTGAATGGTAATGTTAGAATCACAGAACTATAAGGAATTTCAGGAGATATAATTTTATTATGAAATATTTACTAAGCCCTTTCTATATGTAAGCAATATAAACATATCATCCTGTAAGCAGTGATATGATAACACAGGAAATTCAAAAATGAATAAATTATGGTGCTTCTGCCCAAGAAGCTTATAACATGACTTGGGAAACTTAAATGGAAAAGCTTCAAATCTGGATTTTGAAAGATTGTGGAAGTCATGAAAATCATGAGGGATGGACATCCCAGAGTAAAAAAGCATGACCAAAGAAAGGAAAGCAGACCAGTTCTCAGACTCACTAGAGGCCTATCTGCATTCTGAAAAGAGTTGATGTGTTGCTCTGATGAGTGTGAAGAAAAGGTAAGCTAGCTTTTCTCTAACAAGAGAGCTGTGTTCTGATATTACAATTACGAGTAGGAAGATATAGACCCTGCCCTCAAGAAATATAAGATGTAAAAGTACATGATGTGATCAAAGGAATAATCAAAACTACTTTGGTGGGTATTTTAGCTGAAATTACCATTGGGTGTCAGTCATGAAAGTAATAAATGCCAGAGTAAGGACAATAGTCTTTATTCTATAAAAAAGGGAAAGGCCATTACAGCTTTTTAAGAATGGCATGAAGTGACTAGATTCCAGTTATGTCAGGAAATATTAGGTGGCAGGATGAATAACAGAAGTTTAGAAGCAGGTTATTTTGCTTGGTGGTTATTGTAATATGTTGGATAGAAGGGATAAAGATATGCAGGACAGGCATAAAAGTAGGGTGGATAAAGATTAATTTGATGTCAATTTCTTGGAAACTAATTTGTTGTAAACATAAGGATATGAAAGAAGGATTCAGGAGCTCCAGTCTAGTGGGCAGCATCTATTGTTAGGGAACACAGCAAGAGAGACTGTGAAACAGAGAACCTCATCAACCCATTAGAAACATGGAATTTTGAACATTAGCAGTCTTAAGTCCCAAATCTACCATATGTTTAATTTTGAACAGGTTAATTAACTTCTGTGTGCCTCTGAAGATTAAATAAGCTAATGAAAGAAAAGAGCTTAGCATAGCATATGAATCCTAGTAAGAGGTCAATAGTGTTCATTATCTTTTACTATCATCATCATCATCCACATACAGACACCTAAAAGACTATTGAAAATCAGTGCTCATGAGAAAGATGAGTGTTTGAGATGGAGATTTACATTAATATAGAGGAGATGGTTGAATGTTTCAAAATAGGAGGAAATGACAAAAAGATGGGTGTAGTTTGAGGAGAGGGCTCAGATCAGAGCTTTTATTTAAGAGATGAGTGGAACAGTAGGCCTCTCTAGAAGACATAATGAACCATTCATCCCCTGACTCATAATCACTACATGACTGTATCAGACACGTCCAGGCACAGGGAGGCAACATCACTGGATTCAGATCTCTGCAGAGTTAAATGTCCCCCAAAGCCTAGCCCAATGTTGTTTATCTTATATGATAAATGTTCAACACTTAGTATTGTTCTTCATGAATCATAGCATCCCCCAAAAAACCTTTCAATCTTCTCATCTAATCTTTTCTTTTTCAGGAAAAGAAGCTGAGGCTTCAAGTGACTTGCACAGCTCAAATTTTAGTTAAAGGTGTGTCTAGACTCAATTTATCAAACATAATGCCACAAAGTCAATGGGAAGTATGTCATTGAATCTATTTGTTTAAGAACATGGTAATGCCTTAAAGGACTCTCTCTTTCCAAAGGACCTGAACAGACACTTCTCCCAATAAAACATACAAATGTCTAACTGATATTTTTAAAAAATGGTGCTCAGTTTCACTAGCTATGAAGGAAATGCTAATCAAAACCACAAGGAGACAGCAATTCACACCTGTTAGCAATCATCAACAGGACAAGTAATAAGTGTTGGAGAGAAAGTAGGAAAAAAAACAGTCCTCATATACTATTGCTTGGAATGTAATTTGGTACAGCCATTGTGGAAAACAGTATGGAGCTTCCTCAAAAGTTTAAGAAGAGAACTGCCTTATAACCCAGTAACACTTCTTTTGGATATTAACTGACAAGTTTAGAAACAATTGTTTGTAAAAAATATATGTACCCCTATTTTATTGAAGCATTATTCATTATTGTGACCAATATATGGAAACAACCTAAGTGTCATTCAATGGATGACTGCAAAAGAAGATGCAGTACATACATACAATGGAAAACTACTAAGAAAAGACAAAATGTTACCATTGGCAACAACACAGATGGATCTTCAGTGCATCATGTTAAGCAAAATAATTGAGATGAATAAAGGCAAGAGCCATATGATTTCACTCAAATGTGGGCTATAAAACTGAAAGCAACAATCAAACAAAACAGACTTACAGACACAGACAATAGTATGATGGTGACCAGGCGGGCAGGGAGGTAGGGGAGTTGAACAGGATGAAGGGGGTAAAATATATAGGGATGAAAGTAGACTAGACTTTGGGTGGTGAGCACTCAATTCGATAGACAGATGATGTATTATAAAATAGTGCATTTGAAACATATATAACCTAATTAATCAAAGTTACCCTAATAAATTTAATTAAAAATTAAACATATACTAAAAAGCAAAAACACAGTGAAAGAAAATTTTTGCAAATCACCTGATGGGATATAGTTTCCAGAGTATATAAGAAACTTATACAACTCAACAATAAAAAGACAAAAATCTTAAAATGGGGAAATCATCCACCCTGGTCAGGTGTCCCAATTGACTGGAGTATTGTCCTGTACACCAAAAGGCTGCATGTTCAATCCCCAGTCAGAGTACATATAGGAGGCAATCAATCAATCTCTCTCTCTCTTTCTCCCCTCTCCCTCTTCCTCCCTCCGTGTCTCTCCCTTCCTCTCTCTCTAAAATCAATAATAAAAAATATCTTCAGGTAAGGATTAAAAAATTAGAAACTGATTTAAATAAATATTTATCTAAAATTTATATGTAAATGGTATTACACACATGTAATGATGCTCAACATCATTTGTCATGAGGGCAAAATAAATCAAAGCTACAATGAGATATTACTTCACACCCACTATGATGGCTATTTTCTAAAATATAAGTAATGACAAATAGTAGCAGTGATGTGGAGAAATTGGAACACTCACACATTGGTTATGAAGTTGTAAAATAATGCAGTCATTTTGGAAAACAGTTTCACAGTAATTCCAAATGTTAATAAACAGTTACTATATGACCCAGGAATTTCCCTGCTAGAAAAATACTCAAGAAAATTGAAAACATACTTTCACACAAAAACTTACACGCAAATATCCATAGAATTATTATTTTAATGGTCAAAAAGCATAAATCAGTTGCCCAACAACTATGAAAAGCTAAATAAAATGTGGAAATATACAGGGAAATGTTACTGGTAATAAAAAGATTGATGTACTGATACTTGATATATCATGAATAAATCTTGAAAATGTGCTATGGAAAGAAGCCAGGCACAAAAGTCCACATATTGCATGATTTCACTTATATGAAGTGTCCAGAATATGAAAACTTATAGAAAAAGAAAATAGATTAGTGGTTGCCAAAGGCAAAGAATGGAAGTATGTGCCTAAGAATGAGTCTGGTGCTTCTTTCTGAAGTGATAAAAATAATCTGAAATTAGGTAGTGGAGATGGATGTATAAGTCTGTGAATATACTGGAAACCACTAAATTTTATACTTCAAACAAGTGAATTATATTTTATGTAAATTATATCATAATAAAGCAGTGTTTGAAAACAAAAAATATTTAGGCAGATCCTTTTAAATTTGGGACTATATCAAAGACTATTTAAATTTTTTTAAAGTTTAAAAAAATGAATAAAAGCTATAACAGATTAACTTTAAAAACAGTGAAGAGAAAACAATGTAAATAATTCTACAACACAATTGTCCTGGACTCTTCAAAAACTCCATGTCAGGTAATATCAAAAAAATATAGTGAAACTGCAGGATTAGAAAGAGAATAAAGAGAATCACCAAACAAATGACAAACAAATGAGCCCTATGCAAACAAACTGGCACTTATTATTCTACTCAATAATTTTTCAATGTTTCAAAACTTAAAAAAGAAATATGAAAATACTATATTGTGCTCTGCCATACATTTTAAAAAACTGGACAAATAAGTAACAATATAATTCACACAATTATTATATATGATAAAATGCATGCCATTCTATATAAGATAAAGCCATTTATGCTTGAGGTAAACATAGTCATCTTTTCTGTGATAATAAAAGGGTTATGCTTCCTGTAGCCCCAGGTTAAAATAATATCCGTTGAAATAAGGACACGGACATCAAGTAATTATCTGATTTTCAAAAAACAATGCATAGACATAACAAGCATTCCATGGCTTCACACCATCAAATCACATCATTTTCGAGGAATTATTCTTTAGAAGATGCACCATGCACTGAGCTGCAGTAGCCAAGTTTATTCAGTGGATTCTACTCACCTGGAATTTAATCATTAACCAGAGAATGACAAATACAGATTGCAAACCCATTCTGCACAATGTTTCTTAAGTAAACATCATTGCTTATGTAGTTCTGTTTGCTAACTTGATACCAATACTCCTTTCTCAACTAAAACCATAACTTCTGGACTCTGTGAATGCTTACAGATACATTGTTTGATTTCAAATAAGATAAGCAAGTAGAGGCATTTCTTCTGCCTGAATCTTGAAAAAACATGAAGAATGAAACAGATAATACATCATCCTTTCACAACTATACCAGTTTAGATAGTTATTGCCTTCAGTAGTTAGAGACTATGATACCCCATAAATTATTTGAATATCCAGATGCCATATGTTTGGCATAACAATTGGAATTCTCATGTGTTCTAACCATAATGCCAGAAATCATTACATAATTCCTTTTGAATTTCAATGAAAATCTTTAATTTTAAAAAAAGAAAACATTCAGACAGTTATATATCAAACATACCCATAGCTTTAAAACACACTAATGTTCTGAAATATTTCATATGTCCCTTAAATAAAAAGCTGCAATTAAAACTGCTACCCAAAGGGTTGAAACTTCCTTACCCTTTTTATTACCAAACACACAGACCAAAAAAAAAAAAAAATCAGAGGTTTACCTGTTTACCATCACAAAAGCCAAACCTGTGAGGCACATACTGGTTTAAAATTATAGAGGCTTTATTCAGGTGGTGTGTGATCTGGGAGAATGGCAGACTTGTGTCTCCACGCTTATCTCCTCAGCAATACCAAGGCAAAAGCCGGTGTCCAGAGTTCCTGCTCCATTTAATACAGTCCTTAGGAACCCCAAGGAAGCTGTAAGCAGTTATCCAGGTAGATTTGCATGTCCCTGGCTGCAGTTCATTTCAGGCTCCCTCCTGGAATCTGCATGTAGCTCCTACTTGGTCATGTGCCATGCAGCTGCTAGGACAGCAAGAGAGTGTGCTTCCAGGAAAGAGAGTAGGAATGCACCAGCAATTGCATCACCAGGTCAACAAGAGAGCGAAAAAGTTCCCTCCTGGAGGCCCTGGGTCTCCTGGCTGCTAAGAACATGTGGCCCATGGAGAGAACAGGCCTGTGTACCGTGCATGTGCAGGTCGTAAGCACATGATCCATGAGCCTGAGAGAGATTTCTTTGTTCCCCCGGGGACTACACTAGTTTGGGGGTGTGGCAAACCAGCTGCTTTCACACGCTTCAGCGGGATTCACCTCCCAACCAATCCTTTCTTTCGTCAGGCTAGGCTGACAGGCCTCTTAGGTTCAACACTCCTCAGCACGAGATTTTTACTTCTATGGCGCATGTGCCAGCCTCCCCCTGGTCCCACCCTCAAAGCTGATACTGAACGGCTGGGGGTGGGGGCACTTTTTCTGCTATCAAATTATGTTACTAGCCTTTCACATTTTCAGGGTAAGAACCCCCCTCTGCTGCCATCTTGACCAATGGCGGAGATTCCCTGGCTCCCGGGACAGACTATCTACTGCTAATATTTTCATCTTCCTCTTCTCTGTATGTTTCCACTATAATTCCATACTCATGCACACATGCATATTCACACATGCATATTCATTTTCTTCAGTATTCACTAAATAAATATCTAATGGGAAACATGTGTTTAGAGATAATCACTCAAAACCTTTGTAACCAGAGGCAAAATTAACTGTACCTTAATATTAACATATTTATAAAGACATTAAATACCCATAGGAAGTGTTATAATACTTAGAGAAGTACACACTGTAGTAAAGGAATGCATCTTATCTTGAGTTCGGTATACTTATTTTAAAAATAGTTTAGCTGAAACAGTGCAAAACTCAATGAATAATGGCTTGTAAGTCAATATTGTTCATTTTCCTTATAAAATAAGATTAAGAGACCGTTCTTGTCTTTGTTTCAAATATTCAAAGATTCAAACTCTTTGAAGCTTTCTAACATATAATCAATTCTTAATTTTCCACATGTACTTTATAAAATATATATATATATGGGTTCAGGTTTCTATATATGTGACTTCTTAATAATGTTCAATTCCTCTGTATTTTGTTGATTATCTGCTCTGCCATTTATTTCTGAGAAACAGAAATTATACCATACTCTGTTTTTAATAATGCATTATCTTATCCAAAGTTGTCTAATTGGGGAGGTTGGTTTGGGTATTTGCCTATAATTATTTTTGTAAAGAGCATATACAGCAGCTAGATTTTGTACTTAGTTATCATATATATTTATCCACCCTGAGGCTTTCTGTCTTATTGAACAATTTTTTTAAATGTATCTCTATTGCTTTCTTTTTACTATATTTTTTCACTGATAAAAATAAGGAATAATATCTTAATTGCCTTTTCTTTTTTTTTCCTTCAAAGCTTTTCTTTGTTTCATTTCTCTATCCATTACTCCTTTGGACTGATTCCTTTTTACTCCTTTATTTTTTAATTTATATGTCTCATGGTTATATTTGAGAATTTTTTACTTGCCTTTTAATCTGACAAAGCTGAAAGTTAATCAAAATTCATATTTTGCTGGTAAATAATACAAAACAACTAGCTGCTGTTACAGATATTCAAAACAACCTTTCTTTAAACATAAACCATCCAGACACAAATGATCATGTCTGAGTGGTAAATAGTAACAGGAGTAGCAGGAACTTCACTACTGAGCATCCTCGTATCTGAAACAGCCCTATTTCTGAGAGATTTCTATCACTTATGACACCAACGCACACACACTATGCACAGAAATACATAGCATGATAAGTGGATGTGTGGTTAAAGCAGGGATACTGACAATGCATCGAGGGTCTACTAGGTTGGAAATGGTAAATATAAATTTACCTTGAACTACAACTTCTTTGTTTACTTCCCATTCTTTGTTCTTCCTCTGCTCACTTCTTTCTGTGCACACCCCCTCGAAGGCACTCCACAAGACCCGAAGGCAAGCTCCAGCCATCTATTTTAATTTGCATACACACACACACACAGCATCACATCTAAGGATTTAATGTTAATACTATCCTGAAGATTTGGAAGTCTACATAGACATGAAACATTCACATTAAATAATATTTGGTAAAAGTAACAAGCAGATCTTTGAGATAATTGTACATTATCATAATTGTATAGTAATTTTCTTCTGCTTTACTTTGATGGTCCACCTGAGCACCAGGGTTTAAAATGTTTTATTTTGTATAACATAAAAATTTAATTTCAGAATAACTTCTAAACATGGTTGACTACCTTTATTACTCTGTACAGCTGTAAAATTGTTTTGATATAGTTTTAAGAAGAATATTAAAATGTTTCAGTTATAAGGTAGAATTTTCATTATTTTAAATTACATTTTTTAAAGATTTCTAAGCAAAGCAAATGTCTTATGATGAAATGATATTATACACTTATATGTATTAATTCTAACTGAAACTAAAAATTAACCCCTAAGAGTCTCTAGAATGATGAATTATTATACAAAGATTCTTAAGGTTATAAATTGGTATAACGTTCTATTACTTTAGAGTAATTGCTCCACTTGATACAGTCAAGTCTATTTTTTAGCCACAATAATTGCACACACACACACAATTAGGTAGCTCAGGTAGTTTTGCAAAATATTAATAAAAATCTGACTTGAGATTTTGCTTAAACATATTATTAATTTGAGTTCAATTTGCTTATGTTAGCAAAAACTCCTGCTTTTTTGATATTCAAAGTGGTAAGTAATGAAGAAAAGATACACAACCTTCAGCCTTTTGGCATGATACTTCAATATTTGGTATGGCATGATACTCCAATATTTCATCCAATAGTTATATATTTCTAATTATTTTAAAGAAATGATAATCTGTTAGAAGTGTCAGCACTATGTTAAATTTTGTTTTTAAGAAGTATGAGGTAATCCACAGAAATCAATTATGTCTTCTACTTTTTCTATTATTCTTAATCATGTTTTTAAAGATTTTATTTATTTATTTTTAGAGAGGGAAGGGAGGGAGGGGGAGAGAGAGAGAGAGAGAGAGAGAAAGAGAGAGAGAGAGAGAGAGAGAGAGACATCAATGTGTGGTTGCTGGGGGTTATGGCCTGCAACCCAGGAATGTACCCTGGCTGGGAATCGAACCTGGGACACTTTGGTTCCCAGTCCGCACTCAATCCACTGAGCTACGCCAGCCAGGGCTATACTTAATCATTTTTAAAGTTCATGAATTAGTCACTGGCTAATCAATGGTTCCAATCTATTTGTAAGTGAACAATTATTAGATACATTAAAATATTTATTTTTTCATATTAAAACATTAAATCTTTACACATTAGTAAAAATCTACTTGACTATATTATTTCTGGAAAATCATGTTAGCAATGTAAATATTATAAAACTCTACTATAAACTATGTTCCCTAAAATCAAATAATTTTTAAACTTTTACAGTTTAATAAGAATACTTCTTTAGCATCACACAGTAGATATTGGCTGTGGAAATAATGACAAAATAACTAGTAAATGCAAGAGAGGTACATACAAACTTTGGAATAAATCCTACTTATCAAAAAATAACTAGGTTATTGAACGTTTTGTAAAACATTTATAAAACATTCAGTGCTTATTTATTGAGCAAAAAAAAAAACAGTTATTGACTTTGGCATTGGAACATAATTGTGAGAGGTGATTAACTTTTAATTCTAATAGCTCTTAAAATTATTTTAAAGTAGACCCACTTTTACCATTTGTCTAAAATAAGGCCTACTTTGTGCTTCCAAGGAATAATGTTTAGAATTTTGCTCCAATACTATTGAAGAGCACAGGTTGTAGATGATGTCTACAAACCATCATTTGAATACAGCCAAGGTATTTTTCTTAAATTAAAATCTGATTACTTTTTTAGTCAAAAATATTTGAATGCCTCCCATCCACCAGCAGGATAAAATCCAAATGCATTACATATCTATGGGGCTCTTCATAATCTGATCCTACATCATGCCCAGTGTCAGTATGAGACATTTTCGTAACAGATCTTCCATGCCAATCACATTCAAGAGTCTTCCAAACACATGATGATCCCAGTGCCTGGAAGATTGGCATATTCTGTCCTTTCTACTTAGATTGTTTTCTACCAATTACATTAATAGCTGGAAAATTCTTGAACAAGTTGAGATTTTAGCTAAATCCTTATTCTTTCTATTCATCTACTCTATATCATGAGAATTACCTAAGTTACCCTTCAGCAACATGAAATTATATAATAACAATGCTAGTTAAATACACTGTTGAGCACTAAATTTGTGAATTTACTGTGGTAAACATTTTATATAAATTATTGCAATTAATCACAAAATTTTATTTATAGATTATTAAGTTTAAGCTTTGGGAGAATATAGGGATTGAATTATAAGACTAGCATGTGATATAATTAGAATTCATATCAGACACTTTAAAAATATTTTTTTCAAGCCGTGGCTGGCGTAGCTCAGTGGATTGAGCACTGGCTTGGAACCAAAGTGTCCCAGGTTCGATTCCCAGCCAGGGTACATTCCTGGGTTGCAGGCCATAACCCCCAGCAACCGCACATTGATGTTTCTCTCTCTCTCTCTATCTCCCTCTCCCTCTCCCTCCCTCCCTCCCTCCCTCCCCCCTCTAAAAAAAAATAAATAAAATCTTTAAAATATATATTTTTTCAGTTTTATTGAGAAATAATTGACATATATCACTATATACATTTAAGGCATGTATCACTGTATAAGTTTAAGTCATACAGGATGATGGTTTGAATTATATATATCATTAAGTGATTACCACAATGTCTTTAGATAACATGCACCTTCCTTTATGTTTTTATGTCAATTACCATTCTTTGCTTCCTTTCAAAAAATTCCTTTTCAAATTTCTTTTAAAACAGATCTGGTGGTAATGAACTCCTTCAGCTTTTGTTTCTTGGGAAAGTCTTTACCCCTACAGCTTTGCCTGATACAGAATTGATGGTTGACAGTTACTTTCTTTCAATATTTTAAATATGTCATCCCAAAAGTTTCTGTTTAGAAATCTGCTGATAGCTTTATGGGGGTTGCCTTAAACTGGCGTTTTTTCTCTTGCTGTTCCTAAAATTTTTCCTTTGTCTTTGACTTCTTAGCAATTTAATTATAATGTGTCTTGGTGCAGCCCCCTTTTGTATTTAACCTATTTGGGATCCTTTTGACCTTATGGACCCGGCTGTCAATTTCTTTCCCTAGATTTGGGATCCTTTCAGTTTTTCTTGCTTTAAACATACTTTCTGTTTCTCTTCTCCTTCTAGAATTCCTATAATATAAATTTTTTTATCTTGCCTCATAATTCCTCTAAGTTTTTTCACTCTTTTTTATTCTCTTTTATTTTTATTCCTTTGGGTAATTCCCAATGTCTTATCCTCCAGATTACTTGAATCAGATATTTCTGAAGTCAAATCTCTATGCTAAAAATCACAACCTTCCTAGGTTACACATATCATACTGTGCATACTTAATGTTAACACATATATATTTATTTGTGTCTCACATTTGTACTGCTTTAAGGCAGCATTTGTTCATATTTGTTTTCATGCTTTCTGGTGAATACTATAAACGTAATAGATATATATTATATTTTGTACCATTATTTCAATCTAAGCAAAAATAGCATTGTTTATGTATTATTATGCTCTTTTTATATAAACTATACCAGTAAGATTACCACTTCCAGAGATAAATACATGAATCACCATAAAGAGTATAGCTTGGACTTCTAGGATGATGGCTATTTAAATTGTATTTTCTACTTTGCTTACTAGAAGTTATCCAAAAGCATCAAAGAAAAGAGAGATAATAACAATAATGCAGTCCATTTTCAGGAATCCTAAGAATAAAGTATAAGCTTAAGATGTCAAAATACGTTCCAACCTCATAAGTTAGGACAAGTAAAAATAGTGATCACAGGACAGTGAGAGATCTTCTTGATTAAAGAAAGCTCACCGAGAGTGAAATTAAGTATTTACCAACAATCATGCATAACTCTGGCTATTATTTACAAGCTCTTTTCACAGAAACTATTCACCAACAAAAAGGGCTAGAAAAAACACAGAAAAATCCATCTCTTAAAATAATTTGAGAATTACTAAGGAAGCTAGGATTTGATGGACCAAGGGAACTGGAGAGAAACAAAACATTGTATTGAATCCTTCACTGTGCTTTCCTTCTATACATATTTTCTGATTCTGGTAGAGATTTTGGTAGTCTCATGGATCTAGAGAGACAAAAATCAGAAAACAGCTATCACAAGGCATGTGAGGCCAACACCATGGGAATAAAGGGAGCATATAGAAGTGACATTAACATACAGTGTGATTTTCCCTTTGCAACGTCTGATTATTTGTAAGGAGCTAATAAAATATTGAAAAGCCAAGCAGAGCTTTTGACTATCTCCTAATTAGTGAGGTGGAAGAATGTGGATTTTAAGGAGTGTTATTGACATACATGAAGGAGGATGTCAGTAACTCGGGTAAAAGCCAGGCTTTCCATTGGGATTCCTGAAGCACTAGGTTACAAGAGTATCGGATAATTGGTACTAGAATAGCTTTCATAAAGATGGAAACTTAGCTCTAAATCAGCTCAAATTTATCTTTCCTTACTCTGAATGTCTAATGTAGGAAAACAGCACAGAGTGAAGGTAGATAACATTAATCATAGCATTAACAAATGTTAATACAGAATATCTAGCATGCAATAACAAATTATAATGTAGACATAATGGCAGGAAAAAGAGACACAAATAGAAATTAAACTATAGATGATATAGGTAATGAGGTTTCCAGACACGAACTTTAAAGTTATTGTGATTAATATGTTTGAAATGATAGATAATAAGATTTATTATTTCATCTGATAACTGAAATTTAGCATTATTGAATGGTAATTATAGAATGAAGAAAATCAATCTTAAAGATTTAACAAATAGGTATAATAAACAAATCAGACTCAGAAGAAAGAGTTAAACTGAAATATAGGCCATTGCCAGTTTGAAGCAATAAAAGAAAAATGGATAAAAATACAAGAAAGAGAAAAAGTCATATGAGGCCACATTTATTTATTTTTTCATATTGAGAAGAAGAAAGCCGCAGAAGAATAAGCAAAAGAAGTTGGGAGAAAAAATTCCGGACGAGTTTAAGACCTCGAGTTTTGAAACACTAAAGGAAGACATCAAGATACAGATTCAAGAATTACTATAAACATAAAAGTGGTAAAAGGAAAGAAAACCACACTTAAAAACATCACAGTAAGACAATCTATAGTAATAAAATAACAATAAGCTATCCAGATTACATAGACATATTATCTTCAAAGGAACAACAAAAAACCTGAAAGTTACCTCACCGAAGAAATTATTAATCCAGATGAAAATGGGATAGAATATTTACAGGGCTAAAAGAAATTAATAAATTAAAAAATAAATAAAACATTTTTATTCATTGAAAGGAAGTAAGAAAAGATTTTTAAGAAGTAAAAATTAGATGGTACAAATAAAAAATCAAATTTAAAAAGGTGGACAGAAAATGAACTGTCAGTAATTACACTAATGGTAAATTGAGTAACTAAACACCTGTAAAATAGCAAGATTGATGAAATTAGAAAAGAAAAACCTCATGCTTACAAAATAACACATATTTTTATACCAAATAGCATACCTTTAAAAAATATAGAGCAGCTGCAAAAAGAAGAGCAAAAAGGGAAAATCCAAAAACAGAAATGGTAATTTTTAACAAGCATCTCTTAACAGATGATAGAAAAAGCTGAGACAGACTAAGGATAGAAAAGTCTTGTTAGCATGATGATTATGTGTCTTTTACAATGTTAACCCCACCTTGCATATGTGAAGTAAACCCCTCTAAGAACATTTTTCATATGTTTCCAGAATGAGTTATTTCTATCTACAGTAATTTGGAGAGTTTATTGTAAAGCCATTTGCATATAGGTTTTCTTTAACATATTCAAGTATCCAGATTTTCAATTATTTGTTCATATCTAACTCTTTTAATTTGTTTTAAGTCCTTTTTAATATTTCATACAAAAATGTTTAATTTTTGGTAAAAAGTCTTAATAATATCATTTTGCCTTTTAAAATATATTTTATTGATTATGCTATTAATTTTCCCCTTCCCCCCTTTTATTCCCCTTTACCTTGCATCCCCCTCCCACCCTCATTTTCCACCCCCTTAGCGCATGTCCATGGGTCATACATATAAGTTCTTTGGCTTCTACATTTCCTATACTATTCTTAACCTCCCCCTGTCTATTTTGTACTTACCTTATTTTTCTTGTTCCCTGTACCTTTTTCCCTGTTCTTCCCTTCCACCTCCCCAGTGCTAACCCTCCAGTGATCTCTATTTCTGTGATTCACTAGGGACAGAATTCTAGTTGCTTGCTTAGCTTGTTTTTGTTTTTTTTTAGGTTCACTTGTTGATAGTTGTGAGTTTGTTGTCATTTTATGGTTCATATGAACAGTAAATGTTCATATGAATGAACACAAAATATGAACAAATGTTCATATTTTGATCATCTTCTTTTTCATAGATAAGTCCCTTTAAGATTCATATAATGAGGGTTTGGTGGTAATGAGTTCCTTTAACTTGACCTTATCTGGGAAGCACTTGATCTGCTCTTCCATTCTAAATAATAACTTTGCTGGATAGAGTAATCTTGCATGTAGGTCCTTGCCTTTCATGACTTAGAATACTTATTTCCAGCCCCTTCTTGCCTGCAAGGTTTCTTTTGAGAACTCAGCTGATAGTCTTATGGGAACTCCTTTGTAGGTAACTGTCTCCTTGTCTCTTGCTGCTTTTAAGATTCTCTCCTTGTCTTTCATCTTGGCTAATGTAATTATGATGTGCTTTGGTGTGTGCTTCCTTGGGTCCAACTTCTTTGGGATTCTCTGAACTTCCTGGACTTCCCCTAAGTCTATTTCCTTTACTAGATTGGGACAGTTTTCCTTCATTATTTTTTCAAATAAGTTTTCAAGTTCTTGCTCTTTCTTTTCTCCTTCTGGCACCCTATGACTCAGATGTTGAAACATTTAAAGTTGTCCTGGACGTTCCTAAGCCTCTCATCACTTTTTTGAATTAATTGTTTTTTCATTCTCTTCTGGTGAACCATTTACTACTTCCTGCTGGTCCAAACTGTTGATTTGAGTCTCACTTTCCTTCCCATTATTGTTGGTTCCCTGTGCGTTTTCCTTTATTTCACTTTGCATAGCCTTCACTTTTCCCTCTATTTTGTGATCATACTCAACCAATGCTGTGAGCATCCTGATTACCAATGTTTTGAACTCTGCATCGATAGGCTGGCTATCTCTTCATCAGTTAGTTGTATTTTTTTCTGGAGCTTTGATCTGTTCTTTCATTTGGGCCATATTTTTTTTTGTCTCAGTAATGGGCAGGAGCCTTAGGTGTATACCAGGGCAGGGCAACCTATTTTGCTGTGTTATGGCACTGCATGTGGGGGAGGGGTTTGAGATGGAACAGTGCCACTTGCTGAGCTCTTGGCTGGCTTTCAGTCACTTCTCCCACTACCCACAGGCAAATTGGGCCCTTCTGGTGCTGATTGCTGGGTGGGTGTGTTTGTGTACATTTTGGGACCCTGTGGACCTCTCCAAGGAACTCTTCTATGAAGCTGGGAGTTTCTCCCACAGTCTCAGCCCACACAGGTATTTTCAATCAGATGTTTGAGGCTGTATTTTCCCTCACTGGGACCCTGGGTTGCACGCTCTGTCTCACTCCCCAGTTGTTCCTCTAGGTTTATCCACATGCAAATGTGGGACCACTGGCTCTGCCAGCCCCCATGTCATTCGGTCCTCCACCCACTACCTTGCTGAGAGTCCTCTCCACCCCACTGCCAGTCTCCGCCTCTCCTGGTGATCTGGATGAATATTTCTTCTTTAACTCCTTGGTTGTTGGACTTCCATATGGTGCAATTTTCCTGCATTTCTGGTTGTTTTTTGTTTTTAAATTTGTTGTTGTCTTTCTTTTGGTTGTGCAAGGAGGCACAGTGTGTCTACCTTTGCCTCCATCTTGGCCAGAAGTCATTTTTGCCTTTTTGATACCTATTGTTTCTAGAGTGGTATATCCTTTATTTGTCTGTGTAATTTCAAATACTGGCAATGTTAATGTTGTCATTTTTCCCCTGGTAATTATTACTAGGTGTTACAGTATACAGTATACTTAACTATTACAGTATACTTAATCTTTTGTCTTTGTAGGTTTTCACTAGGTATACTACTTTTATTTCAATAGTTTATTCCTTTTTTACTTTTTCTTTTACATTTTTTGTTTTTATTAGCATTATCAGATGAAAAATTAAATCATTTATTTTAGCTTTTAACTCTTCTGCTTTTCTAACATGCAATTCTTACTGTTGATTTTGAGTATGTTTTACATTTTTAATCAGTTAATTACATTTTATTCAATTAATTGCATTTTCAAATTTATGTTCCAATTTCCTCTTTGAAACACAAACTTCTTAGAACTACACTGTTTTCATACAGTTGCCAATTTTCTCTTTATTTCTTTTTAAATATGTTTCTAGGTTAACTGTGATCAGATAGTAATTTCTGAATAATTTCAAAACTATTAAATTTATAGAGATTCTGTTCTGCAACTAGCTCAGAAAAGACACCCTTAACAGATCGGGACAATCTTACAGGATGAACCAGAGGTATTATATAGTGATATTGCCCCCAAAGCCAGACTATGTGGGTCCATGACACAAGTACAAGAAGTGGCTCCTCTCACTATTAAACTTCTTACAAAATGTGTGCCTCCCATGCCAGTGAAGTTGAACTTTGAAAGTTTGGAGTTCTTAGTTCACAAGGCAGTGCTGCTCAAAAAGGGGGCACAGCCAGCTCTATTGAATTGCAAGATGAGACTATCACCTGGCCTTTTTGTTTCTTATGCCATTAAACCAACTGGCAGAAACAGGGTTTATCCCATAGGTTTGCACTATTACAATGAAAGCATAAAGGCGTATTTCTGGAACTCATGGAATTCTATGAAACAACTCAATACTTCCCTAGCAAAGAGTTAGTAGAAACTGCAGTGTGTGTGTGTTTTTTTTAATGAAAATTCAGTGCTTTTGGATCACTCATTTGAGTAAAAGAACTGACCATCTGAGGTTCTATCTGAGAGTAAAGAAATATCAAATTAGTAGAAGGAAGCCATAGATATTAATCATAGCCTGTGATTAATTATAAAATCAATAACTATAGTATTTTATTATACTTTCTCTTTCCTTAGTATATGTTTATGTTTACTTGTCTTGCTAACTATTTTATTCCCTTTTCTTTTGTTTAATATATAAATTGTTAGAGATTTAGTCTTTAGGTAACATAATAATCAATGGAATTGCTGTGAATTTGATGCATGAATAATATAAACAGCAATGGCTACAGTGAATGTTAAGATTGTGAATTTCCTCATTTTGTAGAAACACAAAGTGATTTTATCAGTGTAAGAAAGTTTGATAGTATCCAGAAAGGTATATATAGAAGCTAAGTATACAAATAGGACAATGTCATTGATCAATTCATTGATTCTCGACTCCAAATCCATTGTTCATCGCTTGCTCTGAAAAAAAATAAAATAAATATTGTTACTTTGCTATCTGGCACAGTGTTAAATTTTGTCAATAGAGGGCACTGGGGGACAATGATAGAAAATGAGCTTTCTCTTCCTTGTTTTGGTGTGCTCCTCTCATCAGTCAGTGAGTACAGTTCAGATTTCTTTTGCTATTTCTTCAGCACCATGCAACTTGAAAAATATGACCTATTACAAGAGACAGCTTCCCTCAGCACCCACTAAAACAACATTGTGGCAGAGTGGCAGAACACTTCTCTGTGACTGACCTTTCTCAGTTCATCCAACTTAGTTACTTCGTAGCAGTGTCACTGGCAGGATACTTCCCTATGACAGACTTCTCCAGGGATCCTTCTTAGACAATTTTGCAGCAAAGGGCCGCCAAGAGGACAATTTCCAAGGAGTTGTATGAACAACATAGGACCTTAGGAAATGTCTCTGCTATCCATTGAACTGTGGGTGTGTCCTTGCCAATTAGATCTGTATTTCAGTTTTGGGATCTGTTTATATGCAATTTCTCACTCTTGGGGGAGTGGCTGCTACTTATATCTGCTACTCTTATCTTCTTTAGATATCTCTTTTCCTCTCGCAAGCTAACTTCCATTACTGCCATCTCCTGCTGATAATACTGTGGCAGGTTGAATAATGGCCCCTCAAAACAACTGCATTCTAATTCCTACAACCTGTGAAAAATGTTACCTTATATCTCAAAAGGTACTCAGCAGATGTAATTAAACTAAGACTCTTAAGAAGTAGAAATTATCCTATATTATTCAGGTGGGTCTTGATGTAATCACCAGTATCCTTACAAGAGGTAGTCAAAGGGCTGTTTAACTACAGAAGAGGATAAGACAATGTGACCAGGGAAACATATTCGAGTGATGCATACACAAATGAATGGAGTGCTGACAGCCCCCAGAAGCTGAAATAGCCTAGGAATGGGCTCTCCTCTGGAGCCTCCAGAAGAAACAAGCACTGCTAACATCTTGACTTTAGGCCAGTAAAATTGAATTCTAGATTCTAAAATTTTAAGAAAATGAGTATGTTGTTTAAGACACAAAAGTCATGACAATATGTTAGCAACAATAAGAAGCTAATATAATATTTTATATTAAACTTCTCTGTTCAAATTATTGCCTGATTTTTGTCACCTGATAGGACTGCAACTGATACACTCTTGCATGAATGTGAAGTATTTTTGATACTTCTTGATCAACATGGAAAAGAATGCAATTTACAAATCAATGGCTGCTGGTCATATATTTAAACTGTTAATCTGTTCTTCAAAGATGCTATGTTTGATATGAAAGGTCTGATCATAGATACTTCTAAATTGATCTTCTGGTACAAACTTTATATGGCAGGATCCATTTTGCTATAGTGGATTATAGACTGGTGAGTTAAACAGGGTTATGATGGGACCACTGTGGTTATATCCCTTAAAGTGGCACTGTTCTCTGTCATACTCCTGAGTGTGACATTTTATTTGATTTATGATCTTGGTCAAATTGAAGATCAAAATGAAAAGTTTTTATTTGATTTTCTCTCCTAAAATGGTTCTTACCCCACATGCCAAAAACAAATACTAAGTTTTTACTAACAAACAAATATGCACATTCAAATTTTATACTTTCAGAACAAGGAAAGACACTATGTGGGTCTACAAAAGATGCCAAAGCTCCAGTCACCTTTTGACTTCCATATCATCTGCTTCCCTTTTCTACTGTAGGGAGGAACAGGATGATACTTCAGACCCATGGGTATTAATCTCAGCTTGAATCTTGTCTTCAGTAACTCAGAATGTCTGAATATTCAGATTTTGCCAGATATGGTTACTTAGATAAATACTCATTACAGAATTGGAGGCATCATAACCATATACAAAGGCTTTTATAATTTAATGTAAGTAAGGTCTCTTCAGACAAAGACTTACACATCCATAGACTGGTTAAACCACAGAGACCAAGTATGGCATAATAACTTCAATGGTGTGACTATCTTCATATGGCTGATCATCCATTCTTAATTTTTTATTTTGTAAATTAAATAACAGCCTTGTTGGGTGTGTTAATCTATTTTTTTCTAAATTCATCATCTCTGTTAACCATGTCTATAATTCTCTTTAGTCAGGCACATCTGGCTTCCACTTTGATTTGAAACTCATTTCAGTAATTGCTCCTTCATACTTTCTGATAATTGAGCACAGTGTTTTGGCCTCTGTTATTTCAGGATGCTATGGTACCCATTACTAAAAGACAGTCCAGTTGTGCAGGAGCACTTGTGATCATCAGCCCTGGCTTACACAGGGCAGCTACCACTGTGATTCCCATTGTTCTTGGTGCTTCTTCCTTAGCATACATCTTATCTCCTTGACAGAAAGTCCTCTATGCCCTTTCATAGACATTTTTCAATAGGATCACCAGCTTTAATTTGTGTACTAATATGCCCAATTATTGATCTCTTTCTCTAATTCTCTGTTACTGCAATGCTGGCATTTCTCCATCTTTTAAGGAGGGAACCTTTCCTGCTCCACTTCTCCTTCTTCCTCTTATTCATTTAGCGTGGACTATTATGAAGTTTTCCAGAGAGGCAGAACCAACAGTAGATCCAATTTAGGCCAGAACTTGCTCCAGGAAATTTCCCAGATTCAGAAATTACGTGGCTGATGATGGTTGTAACAATGTTTTGACAGTTGACCAGCAAGTGATCCCATTCTAAAATCCAAAATAAAATTTAAAGTCTGCTTCCAAATTCTGCAAGACTAGGAGAAACAGGATTAGTCAGAGGTAGAAAGAGAACTGAGAGGCAATTACAACATAGGCTTTATTCAATCTCACAAAGACACGTGGAGCTAGAGTTGTCCCTAAATTGAGATAATGTAGTTAAGTGTTTGTGTACTCCATATTAGCCAGTCATTAGATATAGGCTTCCCCTGGAGAAAGGATACTTCATTAAAAAGTATATTAAAATTAAACACAAAAAGATGCTCGACTTTATTAGTCATAGGGTAAATGCAATTAAATTTACAATGAGATACTAGTACACACCACAAGAATGCCTAACATTAAAAAGGCTGACACGCCAAGTGTTATCAAGGATGTGGAACAATTAAGAAATCATATATACAGCAGTTGTGAGAGTGAATTTGTTCAACTTCTTTGAAATATGATTTGGTAATATCTACTGAAGTTGGGTGGATGTGTTCTGGATGACTCAATAGTTCTAGTCTAAGATATATGCCCAAGAGAAATGCTCTCATATATTTACCAAAAGACATATATAATGGAATGTGCTCAGCTACACTATTCATAATAACACCAAACTTCCAAGTACCCTAAAACTATTCATCATCATCTGGATGGATAAGTAGATGTTGGTACATTCATATGAGTGAAAACCTGCTTTAGAGAAGTGGGAATCAATGATGTACATCCATGCACAATAAACTCACAAGCATTATGTTAAACAAAATAAGCCATACATAAATGTGTGCATAACATATAATCCCATTTATATGAAGTACAAGAAATCCTATGCTGTTAGAACTATAGGGAAATATGAGTGCCTCTTAAAGATGTGAAGAGGTGTATAACCTCAGTGGTAATAATACAAATAAAAGTTAAAATGACACTATAAAACTATTTTTTACCCACCAACTTTGTGAAAATCCTGAATTTTGATAATATTTTGCCTTACATGGAAAATGTATTGCTGAAAAATATGTAAATTGGGTGTAAATTGGTACTAACCTTAGAGAGAGAGATGTGCCCAATGCATGAAAATGTAATCTTTAGGTCAACATGTGTAAGCGTCACCTACAGAGCTCATGTGATAGTAAATCACTTACAGAGCTCATTAGAACCAGCTCTGGAAATTTGGATTTAGTGTATCTAGGGTGGAAGTAAAAAATTTCATTTTTAACAACCTCCTAAATATTATAATACTGTCTCAGGCTCAATTTGACTTATGATCATTTATCCTATAGGTATGCCCTTGTGAATGATGTTTGTACAAGTGGAAAATTAACAAGTGTTGAACAAATCACATTTCTAAAATGTTTATTGTTTAAATGAAGAATAAATTCACAATCACAAAGTTTGAAACAACTAAATAATGAAAAGCTGTATATTAAAAAATTTCCTCATCCTGATCTTTACCAATCTTTCAGCCCCTTATTCTTCCACCTACCACACACAACTCAGCAAAGCAAGTAATCATTGCTACTAATTTCTTCTACCATCTTTCATACACCTTTTTTTAAATAAAAGGAAATAAGTATGTTTTCTTTTTATCCCCTTTCCTAAGCAAAGTCATGGATACCATAGAGTAGTTATTTAGTTTATTTTAAACCTTGTGAGTGTGTTTATATTATGTTCAAAAATAATTTTTAAAAAGTGATTATTGTAACTTTTATAATCATTCCCAGACACTTCAAAGTGCACCACATGTTTGTCAAAGTCATTATGCCTTCTTATTCAGTTGCCAGATAATATTTGTTAATATTTGGTGTCATCTACTACAGAAAAATAAACCCTTGAAATTTATCACCCAAATTTGATTTCTAGTAGGATTTTTGTTTATACTAGACATTGAAAGGTATTCACAAAAGATTTAGAGAATGAAAGAAGTCATTCATTATTGTCCCAGGCACCTAAAGGCAAGAACATGGATTTCAGCAAATGGCCACCAAGAGATTGCACCTGGAATCCTAAGGGTTCTACTGGGACTTCTTGGGAATTACAGGCAAATAAGACAAATGGAAGCCTCCATGCAAACACTGCTCTACCATTCCCTGAAAAATGCCTGACCTAAGCCTCTTCAGTCTTCTAACAGGTATTAATTAAGCCATAATTTCCCCCACATTAACCCACTTACTATAAGGAACTAAGTAATCCCCTTATTCTATGAGACTTCTGTTTCTTGACTGAACCTTGAAGGATCCCTGTAGATACTTAGATCCCATCTTGTCTGTTCTACAAAATTAGAAGAAAGTTTAAATTCCCATGCCAATGTTCTCCACCAGTGTCTCCCTGTTTGCATTGTCAAAGTCATGCCAGAATATTTCACAGAAGCTAAAGGATCGTCTACCTATGATGTCACTACTCTTGAGGATAAAGGAGGTAGCGTTTTGCATTATGTATTGTTGAGCTTTGGCTTTCTCACATTATTCAAATCAAACAGAAAGAATTACCAATGAATTTCATGAAAAATAGAACTTTTAAAAAAGATTAAATTTTAATCAGCCTCTAAATTCTTATAAATTATACAATAGTCTCATCACATGTGATAGAAGTAAACTTTTTTTTTCTGCTTTAGGATATACAGCCAATCATTTTACTTGGGCTTAAGAAGTAAAGGTTTTAAAGGAATTGAGATAAACATGGTAGTGCCTAAGGAAATTAGAAAATTTATCCTTAAATAAAAGGCTATTAATTACATCATTAATTCATTTATACAATACCTGAACCTACCTGGGCTGGCGTAGCTCAGTGGATTGAGCTCGGGCTGTGAACCAGGCATCGCAGGTTCGATTCCCAGTCAGGGCATATGACGAGGTTGCAGGCGATGGCCCCCAGCGACCACACATTGATGTTTCTCTCTCTCTATCTCTTTTTCCCTCCCTTCCCTCTATAAAAAATGAATAATAAATAAAATATTTTTAAAAAACCTGAACCTCTCTACACATGTGAGATAAACTTTATTTTTTCCTGTAGCTTCATTTTGTTTTTTTTTCTTTTTTTTAATTTTATTTTAATCATTGTTCAAATACAGTTTTCTCCCTTTTACTCCCAATCCAGCCCACCAACCCAACCCTCCCCACTTCCCTCCCATTACCATCCTCCCCCAAGGTTTTGTTCATCTGTTCTTTAAATTTGTTCCCATAAACCCTTCCTATTATCCCCTGAAATTCCTTCTTCTCTCCCCTGTGGTCACTGTCAGCCTGTCCTCTATTTCAGTGTCTTTGGTTATATTTTGCTTGTTTCTTTGCTTTGTTGTTTAGGTTCCTGTTAAAGGTGAGATCATGTGGTATTTGTCTTTCACTGCCTGGCTTGTTTCACTTAGCATAATGCTTTCCAGTTCCATCCATGGTATCGCAAAGGGCAGAAGCCCCTTCTTTCTTTCTGCTGCATAGAATTCCATTGTGTAAATGTACCATAGTTTTTTGATCCATTCATTTACTGATGGGCATCTAGGTTGCTTCCAGCATCTAGCTATTGTAAATTGTGCTGCTATGAACATTGGGATGCATAGGTTCTTTTGGATTGGTGTTTTAGTGTTCTTAGGATAAAGTCCCAGCAGTGGAATTGCTGGATAGAAAGGCAGATCCATTTTTAGTTTTCTGAGGAAGTTCCATACTGCTTTCCACAGTGGTTGTACTAGTCTGCAGTCCCACCAACAGTGCACTAGGGACCACTTTTCTCCACAACCTCTCCAACACTTGTTGTTTGTTACTTTGTTTATGATGGCCATTCTGACTGGTGTGAAGTGCTTTCTCATTGTGGTTTTAATTTGCATCTCTCTGACAGCTAGCGCTATTGAACATTGTTTCATGTGTCTTTGGATTTTCTGTATGTCCTCCTTGGCGAAATGCCTGTTCAAGTCCTTTGCCCATTTTTTAATTGGGTTGCTTGTCTTCTCAGAGTGGAGTCGTGTAAGTTTTTTATATATTTTGGAGATTAAACCCTTGTCTGAGGTGTCTTTGGCAAATATGTTTTCCCATACAGTTGGTTCTCTTTTTATTTTGATACTGTTTTCTTTAGCTGTGCAGAAGCTTTTAATTTTGATGAGGTCCATTTGTTTATTCTTTCCTTTATGTCCCTTGCTCTAGGGGACATGTCAGTAAAAAAGTTTTTTCGTGAAATATCTGAGATTCTTCTACCTACGTTCTCCTCTAGGACTTTAATGGACCACATTTTATATTTAAGTCTTTTATCCACTTGGAATTTATTTTTGTATAATGTGTAAGTTGGTGCTCTAGTTTCATTTTTTTGCATGCAGCTGTCCAGTTCTCCCAACACCATTTGTTGAAGAGGCTATTTTTATTCCATTTTATGTTGCTGCCTCCTTTGTCAAATATTAATTGAACATAGAGACTTGGGTTTATTTCTGGGCTCTCTGTTCTGTTCCATTGATCCATGTGCCTGTTTTTATGCCAGTACCAGGCAGTTTTGATTACAGTGTCCTTGTAGTATAGTTTAGTGTCAGGTATAGTCATCCCTCCTACTTTACTCTTTCTCAAAATTGCAGCAGTTATTCGGGGTCGTTTATGATTCCATATAAATTTTTGAAGTGTTTGTTCTATGTCTGTGAAATAAGCCATTGGTACTTTAATAGGTATTGTATTGAATGTGTAAATTGCTTTGGGTAGTATGGACATTTTGATAATATTAATTCTTCCAATCCATGAACACGGTATATGTTTCAATTTGTTTGTTTCTTTCTTGACTTCTTTCCTGAATGTTATGTAGTTTTCTGAATATAGGTCTTTTACCTCTTTGATTAGGTTTATTCCTAGATATTTTATTTTTCTTTTTGCTATTTCAAATGGAATTTTTTTTTCTTGATTTCTGCTTCTGCTATTTCATTGTTCGTGTACAGAAATGCCTTTGATTTCTGGATATTGACTTGGTATCCCGCTGTTTTGCCAAATTTATTTATTAAGTCAAGCAGTTTTTTGGTGGAGTCTGTAGGATTTTCTATGTACACTATCATGTCATCTGCAAAGAGTGACAGTTTTGTTTCCTCCTATCCGATTTGGATGCCTTTTATTTCTTTTTCTTGTCTGATCACTGTGGCTAAAACTTCCAGTACTATATTGAATAGAAGTGGTGAAAGTGGACAGCCTTGTCTTGTTCCTGATCTTAGTGGAAAAGATTTTAATTTTTACCCATTGAGTATGATATTGGCTGTAGGTCTCTCATATATGGCCTTTATTATGTTGAGGAATGCTCCCTCTATTCCCACTTTGCCGAGTGTTTTTATCATGAATGGGTGCTGTACCTTATCAAATGCTTTTTCTGCATCTACTGATATGATCATGTGGTTTTTGTCATTGCTTTTGTTTATGTGGTGTATTACATTTATTGATTTGTGAATATTGTGCCATCCTTGCATCCCTGGAATGAATCCCACTTGGTCATGGTGTATGATCTTTTTAATGTATTGTTGGATGTGGTTTGCCAGTATTTTGTTGAGGATTTTAGCATCAATGTTTATCAGTGATATTGGCCTGAAGATTTCTTTCTTTGTTGTGTCTTTATCTGGTTTTGGGATTAGGATGATGCTGGCTTCATAAAAAGAGTTTGGGAGTCTCCCATCTTTTTGGATTTTTTGGAATAGTCTGTGAAGGCTGGGGGTTAGCTCTTCCTTAAATGCTTTGTGGAATTCTCCTGTGAAACCATCTTGTCCAAGGCTTTTGTGTGTTGGGAGTTTTTTGATTACTACTTCAATTTCTTTTGTTGTTATTGGTCTGTTCAGGCTTTCTGCTTCTTTTTCATTGAGTTTTGGAAGATTATATTTTTCTAGAAATTTGTCCATTTCACCTAGGTTTTCAAACTTCTTGGCATACAGTTCTTTGTAGTAATTTCTTGCAATCCTTTGTATTTCTGTGGTGTCCGTTGTAATCTCTCCTCTTTCATTCCTGATTGTGTTTATTTGGGTCTTCTCTCTTTTTTTCTTGATGAGTTTGCTTAAAGGCTTGTCCATTTTGTTTATCTTTTCAAAGAACCAGCCCTTGGATTCATTGATCCTTAGAATTGTGCTTTTAGTCTCTATGTCATTTAATTCTGCTCCAATCTTGGTTATTTCCTTCCTTCTGCTTTCTCTGGGCTGTCTTTGTTGTTGTTCCTCAAGTTCTTGTAGACGAAGGGTTAGGTTGTTTGTTTGGAATGTTTCTAACTTTTTTAAGTGGGCCTGTATTGCTGTGAACTTCCCTCTCAGGACTGTCTTTGCTGTGTCCCATAAATTTGGGGTTGTTGTAAGTTCCTTTTAATTTGTTTCCAGAAACCTTTTGATTTCTTCTTTAATATCATTCTTGAACCATTCATTGTTTAATAGCATGCTATTTAATCTCCATGATTTTGAGTGTTTGGGTTTTTTTTCCCTTGGGGTTGGTTTCTAGCTTCAGTTCCTTGTGATCCGAGAAAATGCTTGGTATGATTTCAATTTTCTTGAAATTCTTGAGGCTTGTTTTGTGTCCTATCATGTGGGCTATCTTTGAAAATGTTCCGTGTACATTTGAAAAGAATGTATATTTACCTTCTTTTGGATGGAGGGTCCTGCATATATCACTAAAACCCATTTCATCTAGGGTATTGTTACATGCCACAATATCTTTGTTGATATTTTGTTTGGAAGATCTGTCCATTTTTGACAGTGGGGTGTTGAAATCCCCCACTATAATTGTGTTGTTGTCCATATCTTCCTTGAAGTCCTCTAAGATTTTCTTTATGTATTTGGGAGCTGCTATGTTGGGTGCATATATATTTACAATATTTATGTCTTTTTGGTGGATTCTTCCCTTGAGTACTATGAAGTGACCTTCTGGGTCTCTCTTTATGGACCTTTTTTGAAAATCTATTTTGTCTGATATGAGTATTGGTACCCCGGCTTTTTTTTCCTGTCCATTTGCTTGGAAGATTTGTTTCCAGCCCTTCACTTTCAGCCTGTGCAGGTCTTTTATCCTGAGGTGGATCTCTTGTAGGCAGCATATGTGTGGGTCATTTTTTCTTATCCATTCAGCTATTCTATGTCTTTTGGTTGGAACATTTAATCCATCTACGTTTAAGGTCATTATTGATAGGTACTTATTCATTGTCTTTTATGTACATGTGTTCTTCTCTCTCTCTCTCTTTTCCTTCCCTTCCTTACAGCAGTCCCTTTAGAATCTCTTGCAGAGCTGGTTTGGTGGAGGTGTATTCTTTTAGACTTCTTTTGTCTGAGAAGCTTCTTATTTGGCCTTCTATCTTGATTGACAGTCTTACTGGATAAAGTAGCCTTGGTTGCAGACCTCTGGTTCTCATTACTTGGAGTATTTCTTGCCATTCTCTTCTGGCTTGAAGTGTTTCCATTGAGAAGTCAGCTGTTAGCCTTATTGGGGTTCCCTTGTATGTTACTTCCTGTTTCTCCCTTGCTGCCTTTAAGATTCTCTCTTTGTCTTGAAATGTTGCCATTTTAATTATGATGTGTCTTGAGGTGCACCTCTTGGGGTTCCTCTTGATTGGGACTCTCTGTGTTTCCTAGGTTTGTGTGACTTTTTCTCTCATCAAATTAAGGAAGTTTTCCTTCATTACTTTTTCAAATAGGTTTTCTATCCCTTGCTCTTCTTCTTCTCCTTCTAATATCCCTATTATACGGATATTATTGGGTTTCATATTGTCCTACATTTCTCTTAATCCCTCTTCATTCTTTCTGAGCCCCTTTTCCTTTTCTTGCTCTTTCTGTGTATCGTTTTCTACTTTGTCCTCTAGCTCGCTAATCCGATCTTCTGCTTCATTAATCCTGCTTTTCATTCCTTCTACTGTGTCAGTTCAGAAATGACATTCTTCATTTCCTCTTGGCCCTTGTTGAGAGTTTCTTTTTTTAAAAGATTTTATTATTTATTTCTAGAGAGGGAAGGGAGGGAGAAAGAGAGAGAGAGAGAAACATCAATGTGCAGTTGCTGTGGGTCATGGCCTGCAACCCAGGTATGTACCCTGGCCGGGAATCGAACCTGTGACACTTTGGTTCGCAGCCCGCGCTCAATCCACTGAGCTACGCCAGCCATGGCTGAGAGTTTCTATTTCCTTTTTCATGCTTATATTGTTTGTAGTGAGATCGTTGTAGCTTCCCTCTAGTTTTTTGGTAGCTCATTGTGAGTTCATTGAACTTCCTGATAATCATTGTTTTGAACTCAATATCTGATAGTTGAGTTGCCTGTATTTCATTTAGCATTTTTTCTGAGGCTTCCTCCTTTCCCTTCAATTGCGGATTGTTTCTTTGTTTTCTCATTGTTTGTGGGTTTCTTCTTGTTAATCTCTGTTTCTTAAATTGATCTGTTCTGGTTTCCTGTAATTATGGTGTGAACTTCTGTGGTAGAATACTTGTGAGATTCAGTGCTTCAGACTCCTTCGTGTATCCTGGTGTTCACAACTTCCCCCTACTCTTTTTTGTGATCAGTTGGAGGAGTAAGGCAAAATGGTTTAAGACAACAAGACAGTATACTATGATATTTACATTAGCAGCCAGTAGAGAAGAGATGGGTCATCCTTTGGTTCCTTATAGTGTTAGCCGTCATCTTCCACCCCACTATCCATGTTTTAGAAAGGATGGAAAGAAGGTAAGACTTTTATTGGGGACGAAAAGATTGTTAATTCGATCTAGAAAGCTGTGAGGCTGTGGGAGGTCAGATTCTAAGGTAGGGTTGGAATAAAGACTAGTAAATAGGAGTAGTGTGTAAAAGAATAGAGACAATCCCCAAAATAGTACAATTCAGGATATTGCAAAGTAGGCTGAGATCAGGTAGGGGTGTTGATAGTATTTACAATTGTATGAACTAGGTATTATTTACAGTAATAGTAAAGCAACAGTCTTGTGGCAGAATCAATGAGATCTAGATAACAAGAATAAAGAGTATAGAACCTTGAGAGGTGTATTAATGGAACACAGATGAAGGATAGTAAATTGTCAACACACTGTGACTGAGATACCAGGGGGAACCTATCAAATGACAGTATAACCAGCCAAGCAAAGAAGATTATACAGAAAGAAAAAGAATACCAAAATACTATTAAAATAAAAAATGTCAAAAAAGTGACAAAAAGATAATACAAATTTGCAGTAACTTGGAAGATCAAAAAAAAAAGGGAAAAAAAGAGAAGATGGAGTGCAGGAGAGATAAATTTGGAGTGGAAGGAATAATACTAGGATGAATGGAAGAGAAACATAAGGGATTGAGAGATATAAAAATAATAAGAATTGAAAAATAAAAAGTCACTTAAAACACAAGATAAAATTAATCAACCAACAACAGCCAAACAAAACAAAACAAAACAAAACAAAAAAAACCTCTTGTCAGTTTCTAACTGGCCAGACCAGGTTTTCTGATTTTGCTGGCTTCAGCTGGCTGAGGGGCATTTCAAATGCTTATAACTCTTCCCAGACAAATCTTAGTAAGTCTCTCAGGTACTATCCCCAGGGCCAATCTGACATTCCCCTAAGGACCCTGGGCACTCCTGAGCACGCTCTTCACTCTCCGGAGCTCACTGCCTTGGTCTCCCAGGCTCTGGGGCCCCCCAGGGCTCCTTCGACTTTTCGGTTTCAGGATGGAAGCTCCCGGGATTGCAAGGAGACGTGCCCTTCCCCCATATTCCAGCAAGATGAGCTCTATGATCTCAGGAAGCACCCACAACTTTTGGGGATTCACGGTGCCATCTCTGGGGATTGTAAAAGGGCATGTCCATCCACCAAATTTTTGAGTTTTGGGCTGTAAGAATGCACTAAGCAGCGTGTCCCTTCCGGGTTCACAGGGCAAGAGTCAGGATTCTCGAGGGGGGTGCGCGTTTCCACAGTTCAGGCACCGCAGGCTCCAGAAACCTGAGAACACCTGCGCCCTTTCGTGGATTGGGGCTGCAATGTCTGGGTTTTCTACCAATCCACACTCCCACTGGGCTGGGGGTGCAGGTGAACTTCTAGGCCGCCCCTGGTCGGGCTGGCTGGAGGCACTTGTCCCAGGGCTATGGGTGGGTGCTCACAGCCCCTGGGCAATTTTATCCCATTCCAACTACCCTCTCTGCGCTTTCAAGCCACAAGGTCTCCCCTGATGTGGCTCAACCCCCATAGTCCGGGGAGGGCGACTGCTCTCCCAGGTGCCCTGAGGCAGACCTGGGAGCACTGGGCCTGGGGACTGCAACGCCCCTGGTCCCTGAGCTGATCCCTGGGTCCCTTTTGTCCTGAAGCAGTCTCCTTACCGTCTGGTTTTTCAATGATCACTATAATTTTTGATGTCCTGTTTTCAAAAATGTTTCGGTAACCTAGGCCACTTGCTCTGTTCCTCCACCAATCTGAGAGTTTCCCTCCTCTTCACAGAAGCCGAGAATCATGGTGCCTGGAGTAAAGCCATCATCTTTGATCCGAGATAAACTTTATTTAATGATTTTTTAAAAAATTGAGTACCTATTCCTAAAAATATTAACTTGTTACTTCTGTTTCACCACAAATACACCTTTTATGTCTGGGAGTCATGCTGAGGTAAATGGGTACAGGATATATGAGGATTAAATACTCCTGCAAAAGAGACAATATATCAACCAATACAAATCGGCTAAGTATAAATAACCATTAAAACATAATAGTATTATAAGAAACATTTTCAAATTTATATTCACTGAGTCATTTTAAATTCTAAACTTTTATTGGAGCCTATACTGCCTGAGTCCTTCAAAATATTATTGTCAGTCATCATGTCATTACTACTTAAGAACAATATCTTTAGCCGTTTTAGAATATCCTATTAGTGATAGAGAACCAGACTTCACTTTGTATAGACAGATTCTCAGAAAACCTTTTCTCCCAGATCTATTTTGTTTCATACCCTGTTTCCAGAGTTCTACATATATGTGTGGTTCTCACGTTTTATAAATGCATCATCTTCCCAGTTTTACCCCCTTTTCCTTCTCCCTCGTTATGTTTATATTCCTATTTGGAGAAGCTCCAGGAGATCAAGGTATTACATAGTACAGGCTTCAACATAAATTAAATATTACATACTGGTGTCTCAAGTTCTCACCATGAAGCTCATCCAACTAGCTGTGCACCTCTTATTTCTGCGTCAATCTGTCTCTTTCTTGGTGCTTGCCTCTTACTTACTTTCCCTTTATTAGCTCCATCCTGCCCCAAATGTCTCACAAGATTCTTTCATTTTCCTCTCACACATTATCTTGAACTCTCATTAATTTCATATCTAAAAGAACATCAGTTCCTTCCATAAACCCTGACTATTTCTCGGCCTACCTAAAATTACAAAATGATTAGATGGTCACCTAAACAAAGAAAAATCTACTCGGGACTTCTTTATCAAACATTTAGAGATTCTAATTTCTAGCATTTTTTTACTCTGTCCCCACATAAGGCAAGACCTCAGCCACTCACTTTACCAGAGTAAATTCCTAAACTATGTGGAAAAATTTTTTTTTGCCTTGTGAATGTAGAACTGATTATAAGTAAGGTAATTTAGGGCAATCAATTCTATTTCAAAGGAATTCATATGATAACTTATTACAAACCTCTTGACCATTTTTTTTATTGCAGAACTCAAAATTCTTATCATGGCTGTTATTTCTCCTGAAAGAACTCTATAAAATGCAAAATGTTCCCCATGAGAGTTTATACTTAAATCACTATCATTTTCCAAACTAAAACATAGCAAGACCTGTCTAGTAAGTATATAGAAAAGAAGAGGATAGTGCAGTACTTTAAAATACATTGACTCAATTTAGATAGACAGATTTGGATTACATAGGAAGAAAGCAAGACTGTGATTCCATACAACCTGGGCAATCACCTAAATGAATGTTAAGCATAGAACATTTCATCTGACTATGCCAAGGAAATCAGTAAACCAAAACCAAAATGTATCCATCTAGGACTCCTGCTAATTCCAACCAGGACAGGTAATTCAGATTTCACAGTCTTATAAGGACCACAATCATGAGAATTTTTTCTAAAGATTTTATTTAATTTTTAGAGAGGGAAGCGGGGAGAGAGAGAGAAAGAGACATCAATGTGCAGTTGCTGGGGGTCATGGCCTGCAACCCAGGGTATGTACCCTGACTGGGAATTGAACCTGCGATACTTTGGATCGCAGCCCGAGCTCAATCCACTGAGCTACGCCAGCCAGGAGAGAATTTTTTAAAAATTAACTTTTAATATTAGAACATATGCTGAACCATAGGAAAAAACAATTTTTTCCTTCTTACTTTGTCTTACATATAAGACTAAGAATAGCTGACACTTTAACATCTTAATATTTCTCTTATAATGTTTTCTATTGCTATATCTTCAATGTCACTGTGATGCTTCAAGGTGTATAAATGATTTTTGAAAGAATGGCTGTGGTTGTAGTAATCATTCAGAAGGGTGTTGGAAAGAGTTTCTCCCATTATAGTCATGAAGACTGTATCTGTCACTCAGCTGGCATTTTTTGTTAAAGCATTTTAGAGCACATTAAAACTATTTTCAAGAAATAAAAATTGGAAAGAAGTTTAAAAAAACATGTTTTAATTTAAGAAATAGTCCTGATCAGTCTCTTTCAAAGCAATTTTGGTAGATTTAATCAGAGACCATTTTGAACTCTGTCTCATTTGCACAAAACATTTCAGTGTTATATTTGTCATCATCACTGGGATTTTTACTTTTAATTTCATTGTGATTTTATTCCTATAGTTCTATTTTTCACTTTTTCCTTCCATATCTCCATTTTCTGGTAATGTATTTTTCCTTGTTCTTATGTTTGTTTCTCTAGGTCTATAAAATATATTCTGCTTTTGTTTCTTTTTGAGTTACGTTTGATTTATTGCTTACCACTTGAGACTACTTTCTTTGTTTCTACTTAAAAAGAATAATTATCAGCATTTTTGCTTCTTCTAAAATAGAAAATAGAATATATTTTCTATTTTAACATTATTTTAACCAATTTCTGTAATATTACTTTAGACTTGATATTGAAATTTATTACTTCAGCCTCAAAGGCACATTATACAATATTTCTGGAACAAATAAATAAATTTTTTCCTTTTATTGACTTATATAATAGCTAAATTGAGTCCTATTCAGTAAAGTTTAAGTAACAAATTACCCACTTATTCTTTTTACCACTAAATGGGCCTGGGTTCAATCACACTTTTTATAATTCTAACTTCCTTAGGATTTCTTACCAGCAATTTAATAAGGCCAATCAATCCATTGAGACCTGCTTAATGGATATAATATGAAGAGAGGCAGCAACAAATGTGTACTCAAGAGTAAAAAATAATAAAAGCATTGTTTCATTCTGCTTTAGCTCTGTCCTTTATTCTGGGTCTGTGAGTTCTAGAAGCATTTATTCTAAATGTATTCATCACTTAGCAATCTGTTTAGCTGTTGATTACTAAAACACCTTTTTTCCCATTATAAGACTATTTTGCCCTATTTTTAAATGGTTCTCAATTTGCCCTGTTCTTTTGATTTTTGTGGGTGCTTCCCATTAGGTGGTTTTGCACTTCATCCTGTGTAGTATATGCTACTGTGTTTCAGTTTAGCTTTGTTCTCTCCTTGTTAAGTTTAATATCTTATGAGTTCAGGGTGCAAATTAATTGCATCTCTTTTAAAGTCCAGTCATGTGTGGCTTAACAACAAGGGTAAATTCTAAGGAATGGGGCTACATTCTGAGAAATCTATCATTAATGTGTTTTCATCCTTGTCCAAATGTCATAGAGTGCACCTACAGAAACCAACGTGATAGTGAACTACACACTTAGCCTATTGCTTCTAAGCTATATACCTGTACAGTGTGTTACTCTACTGAATACTATAGACAATGTATCTAATTTATGTATCTAAACAAATATAAACATAGAACAGGTACCAGTATAGGGTACTGACCATGAATGAAGCTGCAGGCTGGAAGTTGCTCTGGGCAAGTCAATCAGCGAGTGGTGACAGAACATGATGACCTTGGTTACTGCTGAACACTACTGTAGACTATTAACAGTATATACTTAGATGACATAAACTTAAAAATATTTATCAATGAAAATTAACTAGCTTACTATAACTTTTCTAGATTAGAAGCTATCATATTTTTAACTTTTTGACTCTTTTACAATAACGAAACTTAAACACATTGTACAGCTGTATAAAATATTTTCTTTCTTAGAACATGTGTATAAACTTTCTCTAGTTTTATTTTATTTTATTTTTACTTTTTAAACTTGTTTGTTAAAGGCTGAGACACAAACACATGTTAGTTAGGCCTACTCAGGGTTGGGATGATCAATATCACAGCCCCGCCTCCACATCTGGTCCCTGGAAGTTCTCCAGGGGTAAGAGCACACACGGAGTTGTCCTTGCCTACGATCACAATGACTGCTGGGACACCTCCTGAAGAGCCTGCCTGAGGTTTTTCTTCAGGTGGTGTCACCCTTTTCAGAAATACTCACAGGGAGTTTGCTTGGTTCATTTCTTTTTTTTTTTGTTTATCGTAGATGTGTTTGTAAACAAAACACACTATGAACATTCCTTTCTATTATGAAAACTCTTTGGTGGTAGGGTCCATTTTTCAAACGTTTTAATGAGCTTTTGAAGTTTGCAAAAACTTCTGCTAAACTCATCACTGTGAATTTTCTGAGGGTTCTTTTTCTTTTATTTCTGCTGTTTCCTTTTCTTTTGCCTCTTCCTCAGCTATGTACTCCTATTCTAGTTCCAACAACTCCTCACTAGTTCACTTTTCAGTAATCTACTCCAAGAGCTCCTTGATGTCATTCTTATTTACACCTAGGTTAAAGCTGTTTGCCATACCAAACACAGCCTTGTGTATTTTTGCATCCTTCTTATTCTTGGAAAATTCTTTGAAGTCATGGATGGGCCTCTTGAATGTCATCTGCTAGATGCCATTTATGCATTCCTTGGTGATACCACCCCAAGTCCAAGCAGGTTTCCTGATGTAGTTATAGATGTAATCCTTCCAAAATTGTATCAATATCTACTTAGTGTTTTTCTCAGGTGCACCTATAGTCTTGGAAAAGGCTCTCTTCATACAGTAAGCCTTGAAAGCTTCTATAACTCCTTAATCCATTGGTAAAATGAAAGAGGTTGTGTTTGAAGTGAGGAGCACCACTTTGATATTGGGATGAAGATCATTAAGTAAAGGAGGATTTCTGGGAGCATTATTAACAATAAAAATGTCTTGAAAGGTGTGTTATTCTCCAAACGTTTCTTCATTTTGCTGGCCTAACAATTTAGTATGGCATCTTGAGAAAGGACTTAGGTCATCCATGATGTCTGCTGCTCCTGCAGTGCACAGGCAGGCAGCATGTGCTTATTGGCTTGTTGAAGGCCCTGGGGTTTTCGCTGTGCCAGATCACAAAGGGTTTCAATTTGTAGCCTAAATAAAGCATTGTCCCCCAAGCAAGACTGTTGTTTTGTCCTTAATAGCCATGAAACCTGGTGTTGACTTGCTTTCCTTAAGAATGAAAGAACTTTTGGGGGCTTCTGTTTCCAGAATCAGGGGGTTTCACCCATATTGAATATTTGCTCTGATAAATAATTTTTCTCAACAATCAGCTTGAGCTTCCTCCACAATACCTAGAGCTTCCAAAAATTCTTCAGCTGCATTCACATCAGTAACACAGATTCACCACTTACTTTAATATTATGTAATGGATAATGATTTTTGAATCATTAAATGAACCAGACCTAGCAATAAATTCAACATCATGTTTGGGATCTGCCTTTTCTTTCAACATGGCAAATAAACTTTTTGCTTTGACCATTATTGGCATGGTGTTACAAGGGTTATGTTTGTGCATCTGGTCTTCAACTCAGGCATTCAAAGTTTCTTCATGTCTAATATAAGTTAATATCAGAAATAAAGTTTGTATCACAGTGTAATTGGATGACTACCTTCATAAAGAATACTGCTCACAAGTTGTGTGTAAATCAGTTATTTATCTTTCCAGAAAACTGTACATAAAGGTAGGCTTAATTTGAAGAGATCACTGCAGTCTTCCGCAGGATATTTGATCTACTAATGGGGTTTTCTCAAAAACTTGTAGCTCTCTTACAATCACTTCTAAAAGACAAGTCATGTGTTTGAGAGGGAGTCAATTTAATGTTTAGCTTCCACACGATAAGTACAGCCTAGGGTGCAAATGGTGCTCCTAGAAAGAAGGAAAATTTTATAAATGTCTGAGCCTCCAAAGTAGGACTTATATCAGTCTGAGGGATAAATAGACAGTGTTTCCAATGCATCAGTGCAGTTTCCTATATATAAAACTTCCAGTATTCTTTTAGAAAATACAAATATCATTAATATCCCCGCTGCCACCATCTGTCCTTGATTTTTGGGTTACTGTTCTCCCTTCAGCACTAAAAGTCATAATTTTCTATTCTTGTAGCTAACAGTGCACTACTCTTTTGATCATACTCTACTTGTGGAGAGATTTTTTCATCCAGAAACATTAAATGTTTGAAGAATAAAGGTATTTTAATAAAATTTACAGAAAAATATTATGTCCCCTGCCTTGGTCTAGGTGAATCTGTGAGCCTTTTGGATCACTCACCAAGCAGTATACTCTACCAAGTGGTTATTATCTTTCTCATCTAGGGCCACGTCATTTCAACAAGGGGACCAAAGTAGCTGCAAACAAAAATTAGGTATGGATCTAGGATTCTTTCTGGCCAGACTGTCACCCAGAAGATGTATCATTCAGATGGCATTGTGTTATAAATAGAAAAATGAAAGAAGCATCATGAAATCTCAAATTTTATAAATAGGTCTGTACAATTTCACACCCCTTGAATGCAGATTATTATCCAGAAATTAGCCAAGGAAAAGTGATCCCTTTCTTTGGAGAGCTACATTGTGACTAAACTGTCTTACTCACATGCATGGACCAGGACAAAGTGAGACTAGTACAGTCAGATAACATTTGAGTCAGTTTTTCAGGAGAACATTTTATTTACTTATTTATTTATTATTTTATTTTTTTATTTTTTTAAGCTTCTTTTTTTAAAGACTTTCTTTATTTACTTTTAGAGAAGGATGGGAGGGAGATAGAGAGAGAGAGAGAGAAACATCAATGTGCGGTTGCTGGGGGTTATGGCCTGCAACCTAGGCATGTACCCTGGCTGGGAATTGAACCTGCAACACTTTGGTTCGCAGCCCACGCTCAATCCACTGAGCTATGCTAGCCAGGGCAGGAGAACATTTTAATAGTTAACAGTATCAGAAGCATGTAGATGATAAGAAACATGGAAGGTCTATTAAATATTTTGCCTTTAAGCCCAGTGCTGGTGATATTCATTGTAAAAGTCACACTATTAACAGACTGAAGATTGTCTGGAAAACTGAAAACATAACACAGATTAGTTTCAGAAGTCACAAGTATGTGGGCAGAATCAGCTGATTGGACTGTAATAACAATACCATAACTTGAACATGTCTCAACAGTAGTACAGCACCATAGATGGTCCTGAGACTGGTTTAAAATTTCAATACAGTCAATCTGTCAAAAGCAGGCAGGTTTCATGCCCAGTATGTCCTGGCATCCTTCACCACAAGGTAAAAAGTCTGAATTTGGCATGAGTCATAAGACTTTCATGCAGCTGTAACCTCTGCATCAAAAGCATCAAGTCCCTTATTTTGTGTCCAGTCTGTGATGGTGGATGCCTTGCCAAATTGGGTGTGATGATGAATCCAGGAAGAAATGCTTGCAATCTGCTGTGTAAGGCTCAATCAGCAGCTAGATCCAGATGGCCTCTTCAAAGAATGAGCCTGGACTACACATCTACAGGAGTGACCAGAATGATTAGATCAGCAGCTGTGATTGGCCTCCCCTGTGTGTGGTCCCAAACAAGAGCATCTTTAATATGCTCATTCATAGTTTTCCGAGTGGCAGATTAGGGCATTGGTTTAACAACTCAAGAATTAGTAAAATTAAGCAAGATTCATCAAGGAATATTGGCCAGAGCAATGACAATCCCTTGAGTTGTACCCAAAAAGGGTTTTACATACATTTTTAGTTCTGTACAGCTGGCATTGAGTTTCAATAGTCATACCAATTCAATGGATACCATCTGGTTTCAGCTTAGTTGAGTCATCTCTAGACCAGGATCAGGTACTTATGGGAATACCTCTCTGTGACTTGAAGATCTCAATGAGCAACCAGTTTGCTTTAGATGGCAAAGTGGGGGACAAAGTTTTCCCCAAAAGCTAGCTACAGTTTAGTTCCTTTCTCATATAGGATAGATACCACTGGCAATAAACTGGCATGTCCTTCACACACAGACCATTTATTTTTTGTATCAAGACTTACTGGCTCCTCCGCACCTTATTTGTCATTGAATATGAGTTGATTCACCTATAAGGGAAATATCAGGCCAGGGAGTTAGCCTCCATGGTTTAGACATTTAAAATTTAACAGAGTCCTGTAGCAAGCTAATAACTGCTTTTAAAAATCAGCATTCTAGCCCTGGCTGGCGTAGCTCAGTGGATTGAGCGCGGGCTGGGAACCAAAGTGTCCCAGGTTTGATTCCCAGCCAGGGTACATTCCTGGGTTGCAGGCCATAACCCCCAGCAACCTCACATTGATGTCTCTCTCTCTCTTTCTCTCTCTCTACCCCCCTTCCTTCCCTCCCTAAAAATAAATAAATAAAATCTTAAAAAAAATCAGTGTTCTCTTTTTTGTACTTTATTTTTTAATCTTTGTTGTATTTTTTCCATTACCATTTAGTTGCCTTATAACCCCTCCCCCCAGCAATCACCACACTGTTGTCCACCTCCATGAGTCTTTTGTTCTTTTTGCTAAATCTTTCCACCCCCAGCCCCAACACTAGCTGTCATCCTGTTCTCCATCTATGACTCTGTCCCTATTTTCCTTGTTAGTTCAGTTTGTTCATTAGATTCCAAAAGAAAAATATCCATGTACTTAGTAGCTATGTCAAAAGGTATAAATGTAAAACCTTACAGGGTATCTCTAGAGGAAGTCTTCCTTCATTTTCCAGAGTCCTCAGCAAAGTCAGTAGTCATAGATATTTGTATCTTGAAGGTGTCATTAGCATTATAAGGCCCAAAGGTACTAGCACTTCATTATATGCAGGATTTCCCCAATCAGGATAATATACTCTGTCACTTATGGGTCCAAGAAGTATTAGCAGATAATACATTTATTTCCTCCTATACATTCATATGTAGAAGAAATAAAAACAATACACTGATTTAGTTTATATGATTACACTCAAATTGTCATGTCACCTTCTCTTCTTCACTGAAACCCTGTCCAAATATCAGTTTAATTTTGGTACCCCTTGCTCCCCAAAGGCCCCAGCAAAATGGTGACTTGGATGTATATATCAGACAGAACCATAAAAGTTTGTTTGGTTTCTTTCCCCCATATTCATCTGCATATTCAAAAGAATGGATATGGCCTCCATGCCCCTTGGGTTCCAGTAGACCTTAACTCACAAAGGCTCGACTTAAACCTTAAAACATTTGAGGCAGGGATACTAGGAACAAAAGGACCAAGGGGTCTGAAGGAGAAATTTTGAGGAATAATGTGGCTGCTTGTGATTCAACCAAAAATTTGCAACATTTTCAGTCCATCCACAGCTTTATAGTTGGCAGAGAGGTCATCATCACTGACAGCTTTGGGGACTCTGTCACACAGACACAGGACACAGTTTTCTGGTCATGGCTATGAGATTTTAGCCCTTTGATACACACAGGCTTGACTTGCACAGTGGTCACCTGGTGTGAGGAGTCCATCTTATTCAGGCATTTGCTGCCTCCATTATCAAGGGAATATTTATTAAGTTTTCTCTCAGAGTCAACATAAATGCTAGCAGAGTTTCTCCAGGTGTAGAACTAACTGGAAATATTTGTCTAGATTTCTTTGCATCAGTTTCTCATTCTCTAATGGTTCACTTACTTCATCATTGAAAACTGTCTCCAGGGCAGTAAGGGTATGAACAGCAGTCATTGCTTCAACTTTGATTTCTCTGAGGATGTTACTATCTCAGAGAATCTCTTATAAAGCCAGAACCCACTGGAAAACACTCTGAGACTTTTTACTATCATCTCTGAATTAATCTAAGTTTGATCCTATAGACTTCAGGAGAAGCTAAGTCTTAAGACAGCACAGCATCGCTATTATCCTTGACAAATATTGTCTGCCTTGCCCTCCCCTCTCCCAGGTGAAACAGCCAAAGTTCTAACCCATCACAGGCACACATTTCCCTCTTTTATGTTCAGTGCAGTGATGTAGGTGTGTGTTTCTGTAACTCCTGCTTGAAAGGGACCAGAATCTTCTGCTCATCCTCGGTGAATTTTAGGATTAGTTGTTACAATGAAGTGAACCTGAGGCTGATCGTCAGATTAAATGGAAGTTTTCCTTGTGCTGGGGAGAGTTAGACAAAAATTGGGCACTTTTGGAACAACTGTCTTTTTACCTACGTCCTAGTACACAGCAAGCAAGCCTCTTCCCTATTCATCCATATTAGTAGGCAAGGGAGTGCAAGATCATTTATTACCCAGTCCACCATACAATATAGTTAATATATTCACCACCATTTCACACAGACTTCACTCAAATTCTGTTAACTGATTAGATTAACATTTTTTCTTTTCCTTCCTCTTCCACAAAGCCTCCATTTAGTAGCTAACAAGTTAGTTTAACATAGTTTCATGGAGGCAAGTTAAAGAAACAAGAATCCTAGGTTAGAGACAAATAAATTTATTACTCATAGCAATAGCAATAACTGGAATATCAGTATTTCTTGGGTTGGTTCCCTAAGCCTCAATCCCCCACAAAATACCATAAGAAGTTCAGGTAACACCTGTACACACAGTCATTTGTGTTGACAAGAGAGGAACTCTGAGCCTAGGAAATCTGAATACTTTAAAATAGTAATCAAGCATTCCTACCCTTTGTTCCAGAGGAAGACATTATCTCTACCTTACAAGGCTGTTTGTTATATAAATATCCTTGTAAAGGTAGTCCAGAACAAAAGGAAGTGGTGACTATGCTCACAAAATATGTAGAAATATGAGATCAATAGAATAATAGCTCAGATAAGATTCTATGTTTAAGTGATTGTGGTGAAAAAGAAAATGGTTTTGACAATTAGGAGCACAAGAAACTGGCAGATACAGACTTTGGATGGGTCACTTATGTGTCTATTTAATTTGCCATAGATAATAACATAAGCTTGTGCAGATTAAAACACTGACTTAAATTTTGACATATTCAATGAATGAAGAAGAGCTATTTGGGAGTTATTTCTAGCATATTATGCATTTTTTAAAGATTTTATTTATTTTTAGAGGGGGGGAAAAGAGGGAGAAGGAAAGGGAGAGAAGCATCAATGTATGGTTGCGTCTCGTGCACCCCCACCACTGGGGGCCAGACTGCAACCCAAGCACCTGCCTTGACTGGGAATCAAACTGGTGACCCTTGGGTTTGCAGACCTGCACTCAATCCACTGAGCCACTGGTTTGCAGACTGGCACTCAGTCCTCTAGAGCCACCAGCCTGGGCTCTAGTACATTATTCTAAAAACTTCCCTTGAAGTTATGAAAAATTATAAGACTTCTATTCCCTTAGTCAGTCAATGACAATATAATATATAAGAAATGTTACATTTTAATATTTTTGACAAGTGCATTTCTGATTAAGAAAACACTGTTATATTATACATGCATTTTATGATTTAAGAAAATATGTTAAATGAGAAAGAAGAGTGGTATCCAATGTTATGTGCATATATACATATGTATAGATGCATGTACTTATGATGTATACCCACATACATATACAGATACACACAATCTTTGCATGTGTGTATATAGACATATATACACATACATGCATACATATATATCTCACATGTATACATCCATAAATACAACTCACATATACAAAAATGCTATTTCCTGACATTATATATATATTACATATATATTTTATATGTATATATGAACATTAAGTTCTTGGGTTCCAGATTAATTATTTTTTATAGACCGCTTTTTAAATATTCTTTTTTTTAAGATTTTATTTATTTATTTTTAGAGAGGGAAGGGAGGGAGAAAGAGAGAGAGAAACATCAATGTGTAGTTGCTGGGGGTTATGGCCTGCAACCCAGGCATGTGCCCTGACTGGGAATCAAACCTGCGATGCTTTGGATCACAGTCCAAGCTCAATCCACTGAGCTACACCAGCCAGGGCTCAGATTAATTATTTAATAATGTTACAACTTGTAATTGTTTGCCTTTGTTAAGGGGGCTGACACCATTATTGAAAAAACAAAAATTTTCAGATGTTCTAATATGGAAAGGATACCAAATATGCCAAGTAATTCATTCTTTTATTAATGGATAAAGGAGTAAAATGGAACTGTATAAATAACTTCTTTTTACATATTATGATAAGGTAGCTGTAGAACCAGTACTCTTGGCTAAAAAATACATTGGACTTTATAGTTTTTTTAGAATAATAAAATGAACTAAAAAATAAATACTGAAATGGGCAAAAGTGATCTCCATAAAAACAAACACTAAAAAGCCCCACAATCCATCTTGTTACACTTACATGACTTATAAATCCTGTGATAAAATGTGATTTTTGTCCCATGGGCATAGTATTTTCAAATACAGTTAATGTTTTATAAATATGAAGGAACATTAGAAGGTATTAAAGCAAAAGATTTTGAAATGTTCAAAATGTAATTTTTTATTTATAAATTTATAGAATTCTACAATTCCTTCTTTTTTTTCAGTAAAAAAAAATTGCTTGTAATTTCATCCTTCTGTTTTCATAACTTCCTTCTTTTCAATGGCATACAAATTACTTAAAGTAAAAACAATTTTTTGTTGCATGGTTTTATGAGTTTTGACATACTCATGTGGCCTTATAACCACAGTCAAGGGTATGATCAGTTCTATCATCACAAAAAATTTCTTCATGTCCTTTTGTAACTATTTCTTCTCCACTGACTCTGACAACTATTTATCTGTTTTCTACAGAATAGTTTGGCTTTTTCAAATGTCATATAAATGAAATAATTCACTCAGCAGACTTCTGAATCTGGTGTCTTTCATTTAGCAAAATGTACTTGAGACTCAAAAATATTGTAGAACAGTTTGTTTCTTTTTATTGCTGAGTATTCCTCCATTATGCAATAGATATAGAAAAGCTGTAAAACCATTGGGTTTTATTTATTTTTACTATTTACAAAGATCAAAAATAAATATTTTCATATAGGTTTTTATATGAACACAAGTTTTCATTTTTGAGTAAATACTTTGAAGTGAAATTCCTGGGTCATGTAAGTATATAATTTTTAAATAAAGTACCATATCATTTTTCAGAGTGGCTGCCCATTAGTAATGTTTGAGAATAAAATAATTCCATATCCCTAACTGCACGTAGCACTTTTGACATTATAATATTTTACATTTTATCCTATTGTAATTTTAATTTTATTCCTTTAATGACCAGTCATATGGCCTAGATCATCCTTCATGAACTAAGTTTCCTCGTGTGTCTTATCTTTTTGATAGATTATTTGCTTGGTTCTCTTGGCTTCTTTTTATTAGATTGTTTATTTTCTTATTATTTAGTTTACACATTATTTTTATATTTTAGAATCAAATCCTCTATGAGAAATATGACTGATAAATAATTTCTCCCAGGCTGTAGCATGGGAGAAATTTGTTAGCAGCATCTTTGAGAGAGCAGTTTTCAATTTTGACAAATTCCAATTTATTTTTTTAATGAATTATGCTTTTGGTGTTATATTTTAAAACATTTTCCCATTTTGAGGTCACAAATATTTTTTCCTACATTTCTTTCTAATACTTTATAATTTAAGGTCTTTTATTTAGGTCTCTGGTTTATTTTTTCTATAATTTTGCTTAACATACCTATATTACCCAAGATGTTGTTGTAAAGCATGATTGTGTAACTATTATTCATACAGCTAACATTTATTAAATTATTAATTGCTCTGAGCCAGGTACCATTGAAAATATCATACATGCATTTACTTAATTCTCAAATAAATCATGAAATGGAAACTATTTTAATTGATGTTTTATAGACCACAAAACAAAAGCTTTGCCAGTATTACCCAGATACATGGAATCAGGAATTTTTGGTTTTAATCATGATGTTATTGAACTCTCACTATTCTCTATCATATGTAGAAGACTTCTATTAATTATAAAATATATTAATATTAATACTTATGGTTATTAGCAAATAATTTTTATCAATGTTGACATAACTAGAATTTTTAAAAACTTTCTCTATATACATTTTTTCAAGAAATCCCCAACCATTTTCTTTTTATTTATATTTCTTGAAAACTTACATAACTTGTGTATCCTTCTATTATTGTGAGATTTAGGTCTTAGAAAATTTTGTAACTTCTGGGAATCACAGTCTTTCATGTATAAATTAATTTTAAATGAGATATTTTGGTGGAAATACGTATTAGTGAAACACCTCTTCAATTGCTATTGATGTTGTTATTTTTATTATCTTCTTTTTGACTATTAACAAAAATAATCCAACTTTGATAGGTAAAGAATAAGATGTAAAAATACTTTTCAAATAATTGACTTAATAATGCTTGTCATTAAGAAATAGGCCATAACAAAACCATAAAAATGTATTTTAAAATAAAAACAACTCTTAGATAAAGTGTATTCATTTTTTAATCTAAATTTTCTCTTATTTTATTAGCTATTGCATAGGTATAATCTTGATGTTGAGATTTCCTTAAAATGAATAACAAAGAGCTATATAGTACAATATTTTCAAGTAGATTTTAACTGAAACATGCATAAGACTTTTAAGAATGTCTTTATTGGACTGAAACAGAACACATTAATAAATGAAGGTATCAATTTTATTTTTTTTTAAGATTTTATTTATTTTTAGAGAGGGAAGGGAGGGAGAAAGAGAGAGAGAAAGAAACATCAATCCCTGGCTGGCATAGCTCAGTGAATTGAGCGCGGGCTGCGAACCACAGTGTCACAGGTTTGAGTCTCAGTCAGGGTACATGCCTGGGTTGCGGGCCATGACCCCCAACGGCCGCATGTTAATGTTTCTCTCTCTCTCTTCCTCCCTTCCCTCTCTGAAAATAAATAAAATCTTTAAAAAAAAAAAGAAACATCAATGTGCGGTTGCTGGGAGTCATGGCCTGCAACCCAGGCATGTACCCTGACTGTGAATCGAACCTGTGACACTGTGGTTCGCAGCCTGAGCTCAACCACTGAGCTACGTCAGCCAGGTCAATTTTATTATTAATTATAAACATGTGTGTAGTAATTACCTTTGTTTAATTTCCTCATTAGATTTGTAAATAATGGAAATATCTGGTATAGAATATGCTACAATATCTTGAAAGAAATGAATTATTAAAGGCAATTTCACACATTCTTTTAACTATTTTGCAATTTGAGAGTGTTTTACAGACTTCTTATGACTAGCATTGTTGTTCACTTCCCTAACATTCTTGTCCTTAATGGAATTTAAAAGCATTGCATGTGCTAAATCTCACTATAAAAGTAAAACTAGATGAAGAACTATTTTGAGCTGGTTTTTTGGGCAATGTCTCCTTCTCTTTTCTATTCTAAACTGAAATATTTGGGGGTGCATGGCTTGTTTATTAGTAATATCATGATTTCTGTAATTCAGAGCAGAGTATTATACCAACAATGCTTCTTTGATATTTCCCTCTGATAGGATATTTTAAAGCCCTTAACATAATATAATGCTAACAAAGCAAAAGAAGGAGAAATAAACAAACTACAAGAAGGAGGGTGATAGATATGAATGAAATTATAAACTGACAAGTAGTGTTTCTTGTAAAACTATAGAAAGTGCACCAACTGCTCTGACATTAGAAGTTAAATGGACAGGGAGGAGAAAATACTTTTCAGAAAATTTTGGACCCAGTTCATTTGGGAATGGCGAGCTTGAAACTTTTATCAGCTCAATTAGTTGTATCTGTGGTATTGGGACATTAATGAGCAAGGTGTTTTAGATATTATTTCCAGCTTTATGTTCTACCAAGTATGGGTTTTCTCCTTTTCCATCTGTCTCATTGGGTCATTCCACTAAGTTTTATCTTGCATTAATTATGGCATCCAACTTGATAGATATTCCAATGACCTAAGAGGCAAAAAAACATAATTTTTATCTCCATCTTAAACATGGAGAAAATCAAAATAGAGAAAAATAAAGTGACAAGCCTAAGGTCACATAGCTAATAAGAAGAATTAAAGGTAGAAATCAAACCCAGGTAATCTGCCCTCAATATATTCCTGAGTTTCAAAATATAGTAGAATAATCCTGTTACATTATTTTCATTAGACAGGTAGAATGTACATATTTATTCCCATCACACATTTTGCCTAATACAAATAAATTTTACTTTGTAAATGTTCTTATATAAAAATCCATAGTCACAATGTTTATATAAAAATTAGAAAATCAAATGTCAGTTATATACATCATGTTAGCTCAAAAATAAAATTTGACATTGCATTATAGTATGAAAATAAATTTTCAAACATATTATTGTTGAAAATGTTTATACTACTTTAATTTATTTTTAAACATGTTTTTACTTTTCTATTTGTGGGATGTGAATATAGAAGTAAAACTTGCTAAAGTCAATGCTTTCTACAGTTGTTTTAAATTTGAACAATAATTAAATATTAACTACTAGCAAAAGTCATAACTTCAGAACTATTTGCCAAATTCTTTGACTGATAATAGGGCTACAGAGTGCCAACATAATGAATAAATTGTGGAAAGTTCAAACAACCAAAATTTTAAAGGCAGAACACCCAATATCTATATCAACCTATTTTGCCAATAATTTTTGGATTTTAAAAGTTCAGTTACAGAATGTAGTTAACCACTAATGTGGAAACATTTAAACTTGTAAAATCAACAATCTTTTATCATTTCCTGTATTACTTTTATATTCTTGCAATTTTTAAAATCAAACAATAAATATCCCATGCCACATCTATTTATGTAATACATTTCATAAGTCTTACCTTGGGCTGTGTAAACATCTGCAGTTTTCAAAACATAATTTTTCATAGAATGTTATAGGCAGCATTTCCATAGTAGCACCTTTGAATAAGTAAGAAAAGAGCTGGTATTTGCAGGTTAGTGCCTGAGCCAGGTGTATGGACCTGTTCAAATGCAAAGGGAGAACCATTCACTTGTATAATCTATGTGCTGCAGGGAAAGGAGGGTAGCACGTTGTGCATTTGGTTATTGTTGAAACACTATCTGGTAATCTACTTTTTGAGACTATTTTTTCTGTGTTTCATGCAATATAGAGGCCATAAAGCCATTAGGAGTATATACAAACAGTCATTATTATATACTAAATTATATAAGTATGCATATGAATGCTATATTTCTTATTCCAAATTATCTTTCAAATAGAAGAATATAAATATATTTTAATTAACCTTCTTTCATCCTTATTCATTAATCTTCTTTCAAATTTGCAAATGGTGGGTTGTTATGAAATAAATGAGTGGCCAGCTTGGAGCAGTTTATTATTGCTGATCCCTTATGTCACTGGACTATTTTTATAACACTAGGAAATCAAGGGCTTCTTCAACACAGTTTTTTTTTTTCTTTTCAGTCTTCTGTCTGATTAAATAACAGATTATGAGGGAAATAAGGGGAGAACTTAAACTATCCACCAATGAAAATATTCAGTTTCATATCTCACAGGGAAACTTTAGAAATTTATTATCTGTTAAGGTATCATTGACATACAATATTATATTTGTTTCAGCTGTACAACAAAAATGGTGTGATATTTGTAACACTAATAATGTGATCACCACAATACATCTAGGAACCACCTGTCACTATGTACAGTTATTAAGATATTATTGACTATTCTCCCTATGCCATATATTATATCCCCATGACTTATATATTTTATACTTGGGAGTTTATACCTCTTACTCCCATTCACCTTTTTTACCCATTCTTCCACCTCCCTTTCCATTCTGGCAACCATCAGTTTGTTCTCTGTATCACAGGAACTTTTGCTATGACAGAAAAAAATATCTTTAGTTCCCTTGGTAGGCTCACCAATTAGTTGTCAGAATATGCACATTACTAGGGCAGGAGGAAAACAAGGTTGGTTATGTTTAGTAGGCTAAAACCTGACATTTCTAAAAGACATGAAGTCCTTTTCACAAGCAGTTTTCAGAAGTGACATTCATTCTATATAAAAGAATCTGATGTTTAACCAAGAATGGTAAAGAAAACCCCGAAGGACTTGCAAACCTACTTTCCAGACCTTGAAAAGAGAAAGTATGCTTGCGCTCTTCTGCTTGAAAGTTAATGACTGATTCATCCCAGCCAAGAATGAATTAGAGTTTTGCAACCCACTTTCCATACCGCTGCAGGTGTGTTATATATAAATTGGAGATGAGTAAAGCTTTATGTTAATGTTAACATTTAACTTCTTAGCCTGAATTAAAATAAATAAATAATGGGCCATTGTAGGTCACAAAGTGAATCTGAGTTTCACTTAGAAGAATAAATATAGTCTTGATAAATACAAATTTTACTTCACAAAATTTATTTTCAGTTTTGCATATACAGCCCTATAAAGAGACAGCCTTTATTTGATAGGAAATCAAACAGCTCAGTGATCTTGTACACATCCCTTTTTCATATCTGCCTTCATCTAACCAGGAAGCCATGGCACAACCCTTTTCTAACTTCCTTTTCTACTGTGGCAAAGTTCTCATCCCTTGAAAATACAGGGTGGGACAAAAGTAGGTCTCCAGTTGTTTATATGGAAAAATAATACAATAACTAGTAAATAATAATACAAGGATAAATTGTGTTTCATGTACTCAAAACTGAAAACTGACTTTTGCTCCTCTCTGTATATTGTAGAGAAAATAATTATTAGATATATATAATAGAGAAAAGGAAATCTGTAGGATTCAGACTTTGCCAGTTTATTCTCTCAGACCAGTGGTTTTAAACATGTTTTTAAAACATGTGTCCTACCATCAACCTCAAAATTCTGATATAAATTACCTAACAGCAGGAAAACTGCCTCCCCTATTCCTGGGCTGTGAATTATCAAACTATGATAGTGACCTCCAGAGTTAATAGAGGAAAAATTATGTACTCCAAAGGACATGGAAAGACAAAATTAGAATTCTGTTGTATATTTCTTTTTAGGACATTCTTCAATGATGTTTATTTTTTAACATTTATACTGTACATATTATATTACATTACCGTATCTATTTCTTCAGAATTTGGATGTCCATGTTAAAATAACTTTATTAATAGTTCACATCAAAACTACTAGAGAACATGGGGGTATATTTGATATATAATGCATTTGTATAGGTAGATTTTTATAAGTACCTTTAACTAAAATATTCATACATTACCTTTCAAAATTTCTTACAAGTGCTCTCTGTCAATGTCAAAGATGCATCATAAGAACTAGGTGTGAAAGTTGTTAAAATTCAGGTATATTTTATTGCTTACTATCAATCTTGATAAGTGATTTGTAAAATTTAAGTAAAATTCCAATTACACAGTTGGCTTGGAAATTATATATATATATATATAAAATTATATATGATTATATATATATATATATATATATATGCTGAAAACACTCACCTATGACCAAAAGCAATTATTATTGATACCTGAAGACCACACAGTCTATATCATTTGTATAATACCTATGGATAAAAGTGAATTAGAATAGATATATTGACATAAAAGGAACTGATATAAAAATATAAAGGGAAAGACATTAAAAATATACTTTAAACATTACCTTGATATTTTGTAATAATCTGATATATTTGTCATTTAGTTTATTGTACTATTTATACCTTATTAATTAGAAATTTAATGATTTTAAGCCCTATGAAATTTAATTCATATACCTTTACAACCTTAATATTAAAAATTTAAATTAAATTTAGACCAGAAAATTATAAAAATTAATGTTAATATTTTTGTACTCAATTTTTGTCCTGCTTTAATACATGTTTTATTATTAAAATCTCAGTTACCTTACATGACATGGCTTCATCAATACCCCAGAGATTTTAACATAAATTATTTCCAATGTAATACTCATAACTACAAAAAATACTTATTTTGTAATATAAATGTTTTCTATGAGTTCATCTTTTTCTATCTGTTAAACTATCTTATAATGTTAGTTTACTCAAATTTGCTTGCATGCTCCTCATTCAAGAAATAGTATCTGTCTTTCCCTTTGTCTCTCTTTTTCTGTCTTCTTTCACTATAAAAAAGAACAAAACAGAACTGTATTCTTAATCTAACAGCATTGGAAACACAGTAGGCACATAATGAATGTGCACCTTGCAATGATTTTAACAATGTGAACGTGTAATTAAGGGAGATACTATAGTGAGGCAAGTTTCTGTTATTCTTACAGGGTTCAAACCTTATTTATATTAATGTGTTAAATATTTTTAAATATACTTATTAATTTTCTTAAATTTATCTTTTTTGCTATATGTGACAAATTCACAATCACATTGTAAGGTATATAAATATAGAATCACTATGGTGTACATCTGAAACTAACATAATATTGTATGCTAACTATACAGTAATAAAAAATTAAGAATTTAAAAAAGAAAAAGAAAGGATTTGCATTCATTTCTATTTCTACAAAGAGTAAGTTCTCTGAATTTTTTGGTACAGAGCGGGCCAGTTTTATTTAACAAAATGTTTGTTTACTTGAATAAATGAGGAGAAAGAAAAAAGGTAATTTGGGGAAAAATACTTTTGAATATAAAACTTCTCTTGCAAACTTTTGTTATAAATAAAATATTCACATTACTTAAGTAACTTCCTTTCTGTACCTAAGCACCCAGCTAAGGAACTCTTACAAAGTATTCAAATCATTAACTTTCAGATGGGCTAGTTATCTCCCTCTATGAAGCAATGTGATGGAAACAGAAATATTCTCTTGTAAACTATCACAACACTTAATGTTTCTATGTTAGTGTCACCAACCTGGTTAACAGGAATGCAACTGAATAATTTCTTTTTTAAAAATAAATATCATTTTTTCAATTAAAAATAAATTTAGCCTTAACTTCAAAATTCATTTCTTCTTTGAAGTATATATGATTCTAAATAGTTTCCAATGGCAGAATGGGCCATGAGGGCCTTTTTTACACCTCAAATGTGTTTGAAAGAAAAAGATAAATACCATATGATCTCGCCTGTAAGTAGAACCTAATCAACAAAACAAATGAACAAAGTAGAATGAGATACATGGAAATAAAGAACAAACTGAGAGTAACCAAAGGTGAGGCAGGAGGAGAATAACAGGGGAAAGAAGGGGCAGGGGCAAGCCAAGCAACACAAATAGAGGACTCATGGGCATGGACTATGGGCAGGGGGTTGACTGTAGGAGTCAGGGAGCACCAGGTAGGGGTGAACAATCAGGAAAAAGGAGAGACAACTGTAACTGAACAACAAGAAAGAAAGAAAGAAGGAAAGAAAGAAGAAAGAAAGAAAGAAAGAAAGAAAGAAAGAAAGAAAGAAAGAAAGAAGAAAGAAAGAGAGAGAGAGAAAGAGAGAGAGAAAAGGAAGAGAAAGAAAGAAAGATGTTTATAATTTTCTTTTTTATATATCTTTTATTTTAATCAATGTTCAAGTTATAATTTTCATGTCAAATTCGAATTGATCTAGCTTGTGACATATGAAATAATTTTGATTGTGAAAATTTTATAGAACTAGAATTTACTTCAGGTAGTTCATTAGGTTCGAGTGCTTATTTCTTTCTTACTGTAGACTCAACATCAGAATCCTGTAATAAAATGACAATTGCCAATATTTTGTACATTTTTTCCCTCAGTATTACTTAGTTTTCTAAATGTTTCTAGGGCTCATATACTTTAAATTTGAATTTGCATGGAGATAAACATATTAAGTCATTATAAATACAAATCCCTTTATACACTGAACTGAATAAAATGTAGATGTTGACAAGGGTTTGAGTTTGAGAATACAATTCTCAGTTGACATTAATTTCTTTGTAAGTTTAAAAAAACAATTTAGAGGAAATGTTGACTAAAGTAATTTTTATTTGTTTTAGATTTATGTGTAGCCAATAGTTGTGTATTTAAGACTAATCTTGGAAATCATTTAGCACAAGAATATATGGACTCCCAGAATCCAAAAACATCCAACTCACCTGTCTTGATTATGTAAGATTAAAGATAGAAAAACATCTCACAGTGCATTAGGGTTCATTAATTTTTTTTTATTTTTTAGCACTTATTAAATTTATTGCAGCAACTTGGTTAGGAAAATTATACAGTTTTTAGGTATATAATTCTGTAATACATTATCTGTGTATTTTTTGTGAGTTTACCACCCCAACTCAACTCTCCTTCCATTACCATTCATGCCCTCTTCAATGTCTTCCTCTAATTTTAAAATAAGAATTTCTAATTGTAGGTGAAAAATGTATAGATGAAAAATTCAACTCATTGATGTATAGTCATTTATTAAGAAAATTTACATGTAAAGTAAAAGGATGACTGCATGGTCTTTATATGCATTGGACCATAGACTGTCTAATGCAAGGGCCAGCAAATCACAGCCTGCTGACCAAAGCTGACCAACTATATGTTTTTGCATGACTCACAGTGTAAGACTGTGTTATACATTTTAAGCATTGAAAAAAAAATCAAATGCAGAATATGCTGTGATACCTAAAATATACATGGAATTCAAATATCATTGTCCATGGTAAAATTGTATTGAAATACAGTTATACTTTTTTATTTTTTGTTGTCTATGTCTTCTTTTGTGCTACAATAATAGAGTTGAGTTGGTGTATCAGAGAACATATGTACCAAAAAGCCTAAAATATTTATGATCTCGTCTTACCCACATACACACATTGATGGCCCCTAACATAGCAAACCAACTATTACTTACTTGTTATTAAGTATTGATTAGAGTCTGATCTCTTAAAGTTACTAGCCAAGATGTAGATTTTTGGGAGGAAGTCAGGAGACATGTAAGTGATTTCTGTTATTTAGAGAAGTAACCACAAATGTTATGATTTTATTGCTCCATGCAACATTAATCAATTTGTTTGCCAACTTAACAAACTTTTCTCAAATGACTATAAAATCAAGTTATATTCTAAAGAACTTCATATCTTACAAATTTTCTCTTGAATGAGTTAAATAAAACTGAGTAACATGCAGTCTGTATTTGTATGAGAGGCATGTTTTTAACTTTTAAAAAATGATACTTTCACTAATTAAATTATTTAGTTTTTCTAGTAAATCTAACAAATATTGGGTTGTCGAAAAAGTTCATTTAGCTTTTTCTGTAAAATAAATTACACATTTTTTCAATTTCACCAATAGCTATATTGATTTGGATATTTTGAGTATGTCAGCTATTTCCTACATGGTATAATGTTGATTGTTCTCAACTAATGTATCAAACTGAGCACTATCAACTTATCTAGTCTACACAACTGCTGGAGCATCGTCCAGTGAGAAATCTACAGCATGAAATTTCACAAACCACTTTCGACATGTTTGATCAGGCACAGCACCTTCTCCATGCACTGAACAAATCCTTTTTCTGTGTTTCAGTTGCATTTTTCCTTACTTAAAATAATAAAGCATAATATGCCAAAAATGTTGCTTATTTTCTTCCATCTTCAATATTAAAATGCTAGACAAAAATTCACCAATTTTGGTTGTTTTAAGTGCACAGTAATATAACAGCTGTCACAATACAATCTAACGAAGTTGTTTCAAATGAAGTTAAAGACATCTAAGCACTACTAGAGCCATGTTACGGAATAAACGAAATGAACTTTTTGGCCCACCCCACATATTCTATTAAAACAACTTTTTTATGGGTATTAGTCCCCTGAGTAGCAATTTATTATTTTAGTAAATATTTATTAGTAAGGCTTGAACCTATCTGTTTCAACATTTCAAATTTATTTGACTCAACTACTATCCTCATTCACTAAGAAATGGCATCAGTTCAGTGTCTTAGTGAGGTGAAATTTTGTAATATATTTTCTCATACTGTTCCTGTTTTCCCTTGGAGTCATATGCCTCTGCCATTAGGGAATGGGAAAGGGAAAAGTAGAGTTAAATATAGCTCCATGTGCCCTATCTGAGTTGGTGGAATATGAAGAGCACCCAGTAAGTAGTGGGAAGTATGCTGTTTTATTCTATTGGTCATTAACAACAGAATGTGTGACTGATGCGAATTCAGTTTTACACATACCTTCAACACTTATGAGCTGACTTCACCCCCATCTTCATCTAATTTGTTTACCTCTTGTCTCCTCCTATACCTTACTATTGTTCTTTCCAAGTCTGTATGTAGCATGGCATTTTTGGTACAGCTGAGGCCCATCAGCAGGGATATACTTCATACACTCATCTCAGAAGTTTTTAGAATCAGAACATGAGCAATTAGGTATTATCAGACTAATATCTATGCATCATTTCTCCCTGAAATACTCTCTACACCTGCCAGATAACAAGTCTGGTGGTTAAAGAGTCGATAATCTAAGGCACAAAATAGATCTTCTTTTCTTGCACATACACCAAAATTCTTTTTTCCTTCCCCCTCAAAGAGAACAATTCTACCATCCTCCAAAAGGGGAACTGGGAAAAACACATCTTACAGCAAATATTAGAATGCTACTGGTAGGAGGAGAAAACCTTCCTTTTATGTTTACCTTTCCACTGCATTCCCACACCCACTACTCCTGCCACTCTCTCCTCCACACATGTTCAAAGCAGTCCAGCACACGGTTAGTACCTGGATTTATGGAAATAAACACACCAATAATCAGGCCCTATCTGAATTTAGCCTTAAATTGTTAATGGTGTCATTTTCAATATTGCACACTATCTATTCTTAAAACATTAACCAATACTTCACTTCATCTTCTTACCTAAGACAACAATTTTTTAAAAAATGTGTAGGCATTCTTCTTCTCTTAGGTCAGGAAGAGAACCTAGGCAGAGTTCTCTTTGGGAGGCTAACAAATGGCAGAAAGTCAACATTTCTCAAAGACAGCAAAACATATTAAGGCTTTGTAAAACAATATGGTGAAAGATAATATGTCTCCAATGTTTTGTGAGATTTGTTTCACATTTTAAGCACTAAATACTGGTAGAAAAAGCTTTTATGTTTTTTTCACAAATAACTGTGTACAGAGAATTTAAAATTCCCAGATAGCTTTTTAGTCTTCTATGTATTACTTAGTCAAAACAAAAGCTATATATTTAGAGAAAACCCTAGTAGGCTTAGGAAATGAGGTCTCTCTTCCATCTAGATAAGTCAAAATACTGCTTGCCCAGAAAATGTTCTTTAGCCTTAAGGAGCCTAAATGACTTGAATTTATATATTGCCAAACCCACTCAAGAACGTCAAGGTGGATAGCTCCCAGGGTCCCAGAGAAATGATATAGATTTATGTCATCTCAACATTTCTAATATTATGTTGTAATTTTGTTTTAAACTGAGGAATTAAAATAGCACCTCACTGTGCATTGCTTTATTAATATTATGATTGTAAATATATTTCTATAGCTAATATAAACACTGAAATATATATTCTTAGAAAGTTTGCAATCTGCCTGATTAATTTTCAGCAAATGCCATCACTCTCCTCAAAACCAGAATCTTAAAGTGTTATGAAATAGTTTACATTCAAAAACATATATTTACAACATTTAATTTTCATGAGTGATCACAAATGTCACATGTGGATATTAAATTTAAACAAATAAATTTACATTTTGCAGCATTTAGTCTATCTAGGTAAAGTTTAAATAAAAGAATTATATTAATAGAATTTAATTATCCCAAATCTATTCGCCAAATACTTACAAAATACCCAATGTGTGCTAAAAAACAGATATTTTAATGTTTTGTTTTAAGCACACAGTACATGAGGCACAATTTTAAGTATTTTTATTGAACAGAACAGTAAAGCTTAATTTGGAATTTCCAGTCACTCTGACATTTTAGACAGATTGTTATCAAATTATTAGTTTTGAAAAATAACATATATGCACTTGTTAGAATATTATGCCCCTACTAATTTGCTACACTGCCCAATGAAATACATGTTTTCTATTAAAAAAAATCTTTAGTTCACATTTTCTTCAAAAACATTTCTCAAATATAATTAGTTTAGACTATGATGTAATTGAGTTAAAGTGAGTTATATTAAAACATAAAATTGAATTGAGTGATATGTCAAATGAAGCTGACTCTACTTTCCAGCAATGAAGCAGTATCTACTTATTTATGGTTTTCTCCCCCAAATCTGTTGTATAAGATTAAATTATGAACAAATATAGCATACACAATCTTCCAATGCTTAATGAGTTCATGCTTTTCCAATAAGTTTGTAATTTGGGTTGATCACAGTAAATGATCTATTATCTTTATTTAATCTTATACACACATATTGCAATTTAAAAAAACTTTTACCTTCATTACATGAAGAATATTTAATTTAGCTAAATGAAATACAACTGAACAACATAATTCAAATGGGGAAATTTCTTATGTATCATGTAGTGAAATGGTAAAAAGAAGATTTTACTCTGAATCAGTTTATTGATTTCCAGGAACTAATCACACCAAGAGATAAAAATGCTTCTCTGCTAAATATAGAAAAAAAAGCTGTTCCTTGCAGTCTAATTCTATGTGGTCCACTCCATGTGGTTTAAGCTCTAATTCTATGTGGTTCACTCTATGTGGTTTAAGCTCTTTATTACAGAAAGAGCTTACAACTTCACTGCTTAGGGTATTTCAGTATAGTGTTATGTAATTAAACATTATTGAAAATACCATCTTATAAGGATGTATTCAAAAACTTATTTTAGTGAGCTTTAGTCTCTAGTGTTTCAATATTTTTACTTGAAACATAAGCCAAAATCTCTCTCAGAGGCCCCAATTAAAATAATTTAACATTTCCTGGCATAGTAAATACTTCGAGTCTTTTTGCTAACTCCCTGTTGTCAGCCACATTGATTTTCACTGTTTATTTTTACTTGAAGTATATATATTTTTCTTTGTCTTTTCTTCTTTAATTGTTTCTGCTACTGGAACCATTATATTTTTACCAGGCTTTAGAGCATATGACAGTAGAGAATTGTTGGTATGAAACCAAAATGAGCATTTAAAATGAATTTTTTATTCAGATCAGTTTGCTATCATGTAAATCACAATCCTTTGTATCAATGGGACTCGCATAAATTTGTATACATAGTACTGTTTCTTTAATGACTTGGGCTGACTTGTGGTGGTATTATGTATGAAGCCTAAGTCCCAGTATATGGCACATTGTCGCTTTCACCCTGGCTGAGTATCAGATCTCTGCAAACTACCTGGAAATGAATAGCAGCAATTCTATCGACTGTATTAGAGATGAGCCAGTGCATCAGCAACAAAATGAGAAGGCTCAGTGGTTCACATAAAGATGGTGACAGACACAGTTGAGGGACACAGATTTATTGACAAAGGATACTTTAACTTCCCTAGATATTCCCAAAGCTGGAGAAGCCACAGCATGGGACTCTTGTGAGATGCCAGATTCTCAGAATTCCCCAAATCCTCACTGCTTTGCACATCAGCTGCTGAAGTAGCACAAGTGGAATATAATTATGCCATGTACACACTCAGAATCTCGAGATTCATTTACTGCACTCTCTCGTTTATACCCTCCAGACTCCTCTTGCCTTCTGTAATCAGGTCTGCTTTCCATATGTAATTCTGAATAGACACCGAGTGATTAATAAGAGGCAGAGAGAATTTTTGAATGATTTTCAAACTGTTCTTACATTTTTACTCTTCTTTACCAGAACCTAGATTCAGTCAGTTTTGAAAACACTGGCATGCTTTGATCTACTGAATATGATCTTTTGATGTAGGAGATAAAACTTTTGTTTGGATGAAAATAATATTTTAAACTAAATTAGGTAAAATAAAAAATGGTATGGATATAATGTTAGCTGAAATTTAACACACATAAAAGCTTTCTCCTATACTATGTGTTCATGAGGCACCTTTTTCCTATACCACATAAGCTCTCAAAGTTGCGTTTTTTGTGCAAAACACTCTTAATCCTAAGGAAAAAATTTAAAAAGAAGTGCTATTACTAATGTGTCACTATGTGCTATGTATGGAACTGTTACAGTATTTCCTCTTTGTTTCTCTTTGTTTCTATCTGAGATAATGAATGCAGCAAGAATGACTCTGGGTATTGAGGTGGGAGGAGGGATTGTATGCCTATGTTCAGAGCCTTCTTGAACAAGTGACTAAGGAGCAACATTATAAACACTGTCCCTTCAAAATCTGATCAATACTTCTAGAAGCTTAACCTTTGTTTCTTTGCCTAATATTATGAAAATTAGAAGTAGGTGGTGTTGTTTTCTCAAACAAATAGGCATGAGAAATAAACAATGGTGAGTATGAATAAACACCAACTAAAAATTGTACTCAGGTAGCATTTGAAAGGAGGAAGGCAAGTGACATAGAATGTGAGAGGATATTAAAGCATGCACATTGACAGAAAGTTATATTAGATACAGAAAAGCCCATAAAACCGAGGTCCTTGGAGGTGAGCCAAAGCTTTTGTCTGTTGAAAAAATTTGCCCATTTGTTTAGTTTTCCACATTCAGGCTAAATTGCAACAACAGAAACTGCAAAGTCAAAAGGCAATATATGTGAGTGAAATTTTTATTCCTAATACTATAATTCATTTGGATAGAGAACCAAGCACAAGAATATCAATTCTTACAGCAACACAAAATTTACAACCATGTATGTCCTAAAAATGTGATGGAAAATAGAGGCTGACAATTTTCTATAGATTAAGGCAAGGTTTCCAGACATTATCTGTAGAGTAAGTATTATTATTTATAGCAAAACTCTATTAAATTTTGTGTGTCATTTTTGATGTTACTGATTTCCTAAAACCTTCTAAAATATCTTATAGTTTCATTTCTACCCTGATTTTGCAAACCCTATGCTACAAGCAAGACCTCCAGTATGTCCATTCCAATTTCTCCTAACACATTTGGTACTCCTGACCTTCAGACATAGAGCTAAGAACACTTCTCCCATAGTGAGAGGACTGGAGCTTGCGTCATTGCAGATGACAAGGAGGGAGGCTGTCATGATTATTAGTTGGTTCTCTCTTTGTGGGAAAGAACTGTACAGTAGATTCAAAAGGGAGTACAGGGAGAGAAATAAAATCCAAGTGAGAAAAGTGGGCAAGGTATCAAGAAAAAGTGGATGTTAATGCTGGGAGCATACAACAGAAATAGCTGAACTATTTTTTTTTTAAATTTGCTAGCCCAGCTCTGACCTTAGGGAGTAGTGTAAAACCTACAAAAGAAGAAAATCTTGCCATTATTTCATTGTAATAAAAGTTTCACTTCCACACTTTCTTCTGGAATTATCTTTATGGAAAAGCCTATAGAAAATGCTATTAGTGCATAGGCAAGCAGATTTTTATTTAGTTTAGTGGTGCTTCTGCAGCAGTGCCATTACATGTCAGCAGAAATCCACAGCCTGAGCAAGGTTAATTTTTGGAAACCTGCTAATGCAGAAATATGAGTAAAAGAAGATGGAATGTGATGCAACTTCATTTCCCAATATGAACAAAGGCCGGGAATTGAGAAACATGAGCCTCTCACAACAAAGTATGGCATACAAAACATAAAATAAATTAACAGAGAAAGGAAATAAAAGTAAAAAAAATACTCAAAATATATTTGGAACAGATTTGCTTTCAAGTATAAGAGAGAAATTACATGAAAGTTGAATTTGACAAAGCATAAATAAGGCAATACCTACTTTTCACATACATTCCTAAAAATAAAAAGCTCATGATAGAAAAAAATTGTTACAATAGACAAAACAGTTTACTGGCTAGAAATATTTAGCAAATAATACAATTATTTTCCTAAAAGCATATTAAATGATGAAGATTTTACTGGCAACTTTTAACTATATATCTAAACTGTACTATAAAAATTCAAGTTATGTATACTTGCAATTTGGATGAGATGTTCTTTTTTGAAAATATATTTATTTATTCAATATTTCAAATATTGAAATTTTAAAAAATAGTAAAATGACTATAAACTCACCATCTAGTTTCATCAGATGCTAACATTTTGATGGCATTATTTTTTGTTACATATTTTTATTATACATTTTCAAAATACAGGATCCAGCAGAAGTAACGCCTGCTTGAGTGTGGTTTTATTATTTATTCACTATTTATTATTATCAACAAGAGCAATTTGAACATTTCCCCTAAAATGTCACATGGTATGCTTGAGTGTGATGTTGTCATGTTACAGTTACATGCTTATGACTTTGCAATAAAAGGTTTTGTAATAAAAAGGGGCATTTTTTGTGTCAGACCCCTGTATATGGCTTAAAAAAGTATCTTAGTTGAAGAATGATTAAATAAATCAAAACATAATCATATACTGGAATATTATGCAGTTATTTAAAAATCATGCATCAAGAGACCTTTTTATTTGTTGTTATTCAAGTACAGTTGTCTGTGTTTTCCTCATTTTCCTCCCACCACTTCCCTACACCCCAGCCATCTCCACCTTCCTTCTCTGATCCCACCACCTCTCAGTTTTGTCCATTTGTCCTTTATGTCTTTTTTATTTTTTAAAAAAGATGTTATTAATTTATTTTTATACAAAAGGGAAGGGAGGGAGAAAGAGAGAGAGAGAAACATCAATGTGTGGTTGCCTCTCATGTGCCCCTGCTGGGGACCTGGCCCACAACCCATGCATGTTCCCTGAGTGGAAATCAAACCAGGCACCCTTGAGCTCAGTAGGCTGGCACTCAATCTAGTGAACCACACCAACCAGGGCATATAGTCTTATCATTATTCTTATAGTTATCCCAGCAATTCTTGAAAAACGTATCTGTCTTCCATAGAATTGTGACATACAGAGTCCAAGAATGTCCTTACTAACACACTGAATTGCTAGTGAAATTTTTATATCTCTACATAGTTTGCTATTTCCAAATTACACACATTTCATAGGATAATCACTACTACACTATGAACTATAGGTTGCTTCCAGCACTTGGCTATTGTAAATTGTGCTGTTATGAACATTGGGGTACTTAGGTTGTTTTGGATTGGTGTTTCATGGTTCTTAGGATATAATCCTAGCAGTGGAGTTGCTGATTCAAAAGACAGCCATTTTTTAGTTTTCTAAGGAAATTCCATACTGTTTTCCATAATGGCTGCACCAGTCTTCAATCCCAGCAACAGTGCACTAGGGTTCCCTTTTCTCTACAACCTCTCCAACACTTGTTCTTTGTTGCTTTGTTTATGATGGTCATTCTCAATGGTGTGAAGTGGTATCTAGCTGTGGTTTTAACATGGTTTTAATAGCCATGTCTGATGGCTAGTGATGCTGAGCACCCTTTCCTATCTTTCTGGGCCCTCTGTATGTCCTCCTTGGAGAAGTGTCTGTTCAAGCCTTTTGCCTATTTTTTAATTGGGTTGTTTGTCTTCCTGGAGTGGAGTCATGTGAGTTCTCTATATATTTTGGAGATCAAGCCTTTGTCCAAGGTATCATTGGCAAATATGTTTTCCCATATAGTTGGTTCTCTTTTCATTTTAATGCTGTTTTCTTTAGCCATTCAGAATCTTTTTAATTTGATGAAGTCCCATTTGTTTATTCTTTCCTTTATGTCCCTTGCTCTAGGAGACATATCAGTGAAGATGTTGCTGGGTGGAATGTCTGAGATTTTCCTGCCTATGTTTTCCTCTAGGACTTTCATGACCAATTTATATTACTTCCCCTTGGTAAAAAATATTATTTTCTAACCATACCTGATTTTTAAGAATATCATTTTCATTTACCTATCCAGACACATTTACTGTTATAGATCTTCACATTTTATACTGTACTGGTATTGAAATACCTCTGGTTTCCTGAATATTATCTTTTCTCGTAGCAGCCATCTCTGAGTAACCTTTTAATGATCTGGTTCAAATATGTTCTTTTCTTTCTCCTAAATAGTTAGTGGCTTATCCTTTGCTCCAGTATGTATTATGCACATATTTTCATTATAGGAATTTTCTTTAAAATTATATATATGTGTGTATATATATGCAAATTTATAGTTACATACATGTACATATGTACATATAAATATATCTGAATATACAATAAGTTCCTAAATATATTATTGAACTTTCAGCAGTGCCTAGCATATTAGAGTCATTCAGAAAACTGCATAAATAAATACAACACATAGGGTGTTCTCCATGTCTTAATAAATACTCAAGCTGTCACAAGGTGCTATGTAATATGATGAAGATATAAACAGCATGCACAAACCAACAATTCTAATATTAACCTAATAATATCAGTAAAAATATGAATGTTATTTAAAAAGAAATGTAATGTGAAAAAATAGCTGCATTTTTTAGGAGGATGAATGCCAATAATGTTTACAAGAAATGATAAGAAGTGTTAACTACCAGATGTTAGAAGTGATTTACATAGGTTCGTATAAATATAGTCAACTGATCTTTGACTAGGGAGCTAATCACAATGTCTTTTCAACAAATCTCACTGAAACAACTGGATGCAAATAGTGAATCTAGATACAGTTCTTGCGCCCTTCACAAATATAACTCAAAATGGATCAAATATAAATCTAAAATGCAATACTATCAAACTCCTAGAAAATAATATCAGAAACATTTAGATGACCTTGGATATAGCAATAACTTTTTAGATAAAACACCAAAGGCACAATTCGTGAAAAAAGTAATTGGTAAGCGGGGCTTCTTAAAGTTGAAAACTTCTGTTTGCCAAAAATGTTGGCTAGAGAAAATATTTGCAAATAACATATGTAATAAGGAGTGTTACCCAAAATGTACAAAAGACTTTTAAAACTAAAAAATAAGAAAACGAACCACTTGATTTTACCCCAATTAAAACTGAGCAAAAGACTTGAATGAACACTTCACCAAAGATGTACAGATGATAAATAGGCTTATAAAAGAATGCTCCACATCATACATCATCAGGAAAACACAAATTAAAACAAAAAGGAAATACCACTACATGCTATTGGGATGACCATAATTCAAAATACAGATGCCACCAGATGCTGGTGAGGATATGGACCAGCAGGGACTCTCATTCCATGCTGGAAGGAATGCAAAATGGTACAGACACTTTAGAAAACAGTCTGGCAGTTGTTTTACAAGATACACATTCTCTTTTCATGTGATCTAGTAGTCATACTTGGTATTTACTGCTCAGATGAGTTGAAAACTTATGTCCATACAAAAACTTGCGCATGCATGTTTATGGCAACTTTATTTGTAATTGCCAAAATTTGGCAATTGTGTTTGGAAGTACCCAAGATATTCTTCAATAGGTGAATAGAAATATAAACTGGGTTACATCCAAACAATAGAATATTATTCAGCATTAAAAATATTAGCTTTCAAGTCATGAAAAATGATGAAGGAATCTGAAGTACATTGTATTAAGTGAAAGTGGGCAGTCTGAGAAGTCTATATATTGTATGACTACAGTATATGATATTCTGGAAAAGACTGAACTATGGAAATAGTAAAAATATCACTGATTGTCAAGGGAGGAACAGATGAACAGGCAAAACATAGAGGATTTATACAGCAGTGAAAATATTCTGTATTATACTCTAATGGTAGATACACATCATTGTACATTTTTTCAGATAGACAGGATGTACAGCACCAAGAGTAAATCCTAATATAAAGTATGGATTTGGAGTGATGACATGTCAATGTATGTTCATCAGTTGTACCACAGGTACCACCTGGTACAGGACATTGATAGCACATGTGTGGGAGAAGGGGGAACATGGTGTTCACTGCTCAGTTCAGGAGGAAACCTAGAATTTCTCTAAAAATATAAAGTTATTTTAAAGAAAAAAAGTTATTTACTATATCCATCTAAGTCAAATACTAAATATTGTTTATAAGATTTAAAACAAGAGCCTTTGTCAGCACATAATTACCATATAAAATTTTTTCAGTTAACACTTTCCTGTCTTAATAAGGCATTTGGTTATATGAAATATGCTAGATTAATTAATATGGATTTCCGTTATGACTGAATTCATTTTTAAATTTCACAACATATTAGCTGTGAACCAAAGAAGCACAGTTTGTATCTGCATTTGTTCTTACTTGAATATAAATTATACAAGATGTTACACTTATTAAATGTCAGTATTTGTGGATGACATTTCATGAGGTTCAGTCACTAAAATCAAATTTCAAAAAATAGTCAAATTTCATTATATAAATTAATGTAAAAATAAAGTTTTCCTTTTTTAAAGCTCAGTTAGGTATATTTCAAAATTGTAGTAAATGCCCTGAGCTAAAGTGATGTTAATAATGTCAACATCAAACCAATTACACCAATATTGAAAATTGTATACTTCTAATTGTCAAAATAGAGGTATCTACATTTACTATTTCTATGTTTTATTAAGTAACTATTTAAAAGATTGTATTTATTAATTTTTAGAGAGAGGGGAAGTGAAGGAGTAAGAGAGGGAAAAAAACATCAATGTATGGTTACTTCTCACACACTCCCTTGCAAACCTGGCCCACAACCCAGGCATGTGCCCTGATAGGGAATTGAACACACAACTCTGGTTCTCAGGCACAATCAATCCACTGAGCCACACTGGCTAGGATGTAAATTTATTTATGAGACAAATTTATTTAATATTGATTTTCACATTTAAATAATTATATGTATAGAAATATCTTTAAATAGATCCTTAACATAATAACCTAGCATGAACCAGAAATAAACCCATGAAAAATATGAATCATTTTTAGTACTTTTCTGTTGAAATAATTTTTCTGCATGTTTTATAAGTTAAATCTTAAAATGTTCAATTTTTAAATTATAAACATGAGATTTTAAACACCAGAGAGTAAGAAATGCAGATGGTATCATTAATACATCAGTTAAATAAGATATTCTTGTCTTTACTTTTCAACTGTTTGATACATAATTGTATATCCAACAATTAGAATTTGGTTTGGTACATGGTATATACATCTGATATATATTTACTAAATTAATGCATGTTTCAATAAATTAATGTTTATATTTATTGTTAAAGTAATTAACTTTAATATCTAGTCCAACTTGTATAATACACACTCCAAAGAAATTACAATCACATTTAAACCTGAAATTTCTAGAAAGACAATTTAATTCAAATGTTAGCAATATGGTATAGTATACATCAAGGAAGAACTCTTTTGTTAACAAATACCAGAAATGCTGGATGTAATAAAATAAATTTATTTCAGGGACCAGGATATAAAGTAGCAAAAAACTAAAGAAGAGCTGTTCTCAGGGCATTGTCTCACCCCATGATACACTGTGTAAAGCCAACTGATGCTTTCAATTATGTGCATGAATAACTATGATAAAGTATATGAAATTCAATGTATTTTGAGTTAAGGATTATTATAAAGATGACAAAAAAACAGAAGAAGGAAGGAAGGAAGGAAGGAAGGAAGGAAGGAAGGAAGGAAGGAAGGAAGGAAGGAAGGACAAGAGATGATGGGAGGGAGGAGGTAGAAAGAAAAGGGTTACATACAACATTTTTAAAAAATAGCAAGAAAGAGGAACATATAAGGACACTTTCCTTGTCTATATTTTCATTAAAGGAAGACAGTCTTATGTCATCACCCCCTGGGGAGGTTGAAAAGGAAATATAATGTTTAACTTTCACTTATTAGTAATTAGATGTTATGCATGAAAAAAAAATGTATAACTCTTTTAATTGCATGCTTTTAGGCACTATAGTCCTTCCTAGAGCCACATATGGGCATGGGCGATCTCAGAGAACTCCCAGGACTTTTACCTCATTATTACTATTTCAGTCAGAATTCGGTCTGCCTGTTTTGTTTTGTTTTTGAGTCAATTCAGCCATATTGTTTTGTGTGCCTATCAAGTCAAAAGCCTTCTGCTAACATTGACAAGGTACATTTTCTACTATCATATTGCTCAAGTCTAGATTAGGAGGATGCAAATATTCAAATTAATAAAGTAAAAATATGATAACAAGATTTGACTGGATTAGGAAAAGATGGAGTGTATCCAGTTCAAAATAATTCTTCATTGAGCTAACATTTGAACCATATACTTGAACTAAAAAAAAAAGCATATGGAAGGTGAGTCAGAGTTTAGAAAAGAAGTCCATTACCGCATTTTCTTCTGGGGTGAACTCCCTGCATTACAAATCTGTAATGCCTCTGCCCAGGCCAAAAGAAAGCTTCTTACAGGCTAGTCATACCTACCACTGGGCTCAAAATCATCAAAGAAAGCTTATTAATGAAGAGGAAATTTAGGGACTGATTCCTGAGATAAAATGAGCACCAGTAAATTTTAATAGAGAGGCAAAATACACACCAGTTATAGCAATGATGTAGAAACCCCGCATCTCAAAAATAGGGTAAGCTGGTAAGCAGCAATAAAAGCTTTAGAAAATAAGTGATAAATGACTAAAGATCTTTGAGTTTTATCATCAGTAGCTAGGTGGTTTGGAGAGCAGTGTCAGTAGAGATTAGAGGTAATATTGCAAGGATAATTTAGTAGTAATATATTATGTAGGCGGTCATGCAAGGTGACAGGCACTCTTAGAAGTTTGTTCTATATAAATAACTCATGTATCCTTCAAAGGACACTATGAAGTAATTTATATTAGTTTCACCATTTTCTCAGTTAAGAAGATTAGTGTTTTGAGAGAAACTATGAAGTTTAGAAGCTACATGCTAGATAAAGAATATAATAACTAAGGCATTTAACATTATTATCTATGTCACTCATTCATCTTTCAGCAATATTATATGTCTGAATGCAGCCATTTGCTACTGATTCAGCAATGAATGTGACACATAGGCCCCTGCCTCAGGTGTGGAGTGGGATAACAGAAATTAATGTTTTATAAACAAATATTTTATAAAATAGGTCCCAAAGACAAAACTGTTTGTGAGGCTGATAAATTTAGTGCTTTCTGATTTGCCAGTGTCTACTGATACCAATTATTTTCTTAAAGTGCTGAACTTGTCTTACAGATTATATGGCTTCAATTTTGGAAGAGAATGCTATCCTGGTTACCTCATCCTGTACTGTATGTGTTAGAAATAGCATTATCCCAATACTCCTAGGTTCCATTTTGATCCCCAGTCAGTCATATACAAGAATCGACCAATGAATGCATAAATAAGTGGAACAAACAATTTCTGTCTCTCTTTCCCTCTCTCATCAATCAATTTAAGAGATAAACAAAAGATTTAAAAAAGAAAGAAATGTATTCTCATCATGTCTATTTCTAGACTTTGTCTTACAAGTTTTGGCACTAAGATTATCTCTAAAAATTATAATAGAACAAAATATTGGAAAAGGCTGGAATTGATTAATTTAGAGGCAATGAAATAGTGTTAAAAACTATAAAGCAAAATATATTCTTGGAGTTTGGAGAAAAACAAAAGTGAGTGTGAAAGTGCAGGGAGAGATACACACAGGTCTGATACTCTATGGGGGCTCTTCTTTAGTACTGGTGAGATGACACTCAGTTGATCTGGAGAAATATGTGTGGCATTTAACAAAATAACAAAAATGGAGGCAGATACTTAGTATTAAGAAATAAGTTTTCAAAATCACAGTGAGAGATTCAATGACATTATATCACATTTATCCAATCCCAGAAAAAAATACTGTGGGGGTTTTGATGATGATGATGATGACGACGATGATTGGCATGATAAAACAGGTAGTGGAGGTAAAAGATAGTAGATTCACCAATTCCAGTAATTGGAAGATACAAACTATAGGAGAAAAGGAAAAAAAATAGGATTCTGTGCCTCTTGCTGTGAAATACTATGAAGATGAAGACAGCTAAAGTCTGAGGAGAAGCCACAATGAGACTGAGGACTATTAGCATCTGTAACATGCAAGCTACTAAGATTTCCCATGAGTAAAATTAATGAGAATGAGAGTGATAGAAAGATATGTGTATGTGGTGAGAAAAATTATCCCAGAATTAAAATACAAGAAATAGGACACTTCTGATAAAGACATTTTAAAATTAGTTATTTGTTGGTTGACTGAAGAACAGTGAAGATTATTGCAATTTAAAAATTTAATGAACAATTATAATAAAATTTTAAAAGAGTCTTCACTGTTCATTTTAAGATTTCAAAAATGATGGTAGAGGATGAGTCAAATATTAAAATTGTGATCCATGAGCTGAAATCATTAAAAGAATTGGATGAGTATCCTGGAGCTTCACAGATGGCCTCAATGAGAAAGACAATAAAAATGTTATCAGGCTGCAAATCCCATTGGCAATGAGTTATTTTGAGACCAAGTTTCTGGTGGAAGAGAGATTTGTTAGTATTAAAAAGATTGAAAGGAAAGACAGATACTTTGGAGAGCATCTAAAATGATATAATAAGACTATAATTACAATCATTGAGAGATTATATATGAGTAGAAAAATCAAAATCATAAAGGAATTTGTTCATAATAAAGGTGTTATCAGAGAGCAAGTCCGAAACTTAGGTGTGAGAAAAGCACATCCCAATGCCTTTATATTTATACTTGAATTTATTACATCAAAACCAAGGAAGAGCCATTGAAATTTAGCAACTTTCTGTATAACACAGAATGCTATTTTTTTTTATTCAGAAATAGTAAGGACATAGTATTTTACCATGCTCTCAATAATATCTATCAATTATTTGAACTTTGCCACTGGTTTAATAAGAATTCAAATACACTCAAATAAATTTCAGGGTCCACAAAAAATAGTACACAATTGGTAGTGAACTTTGTGGATTAAACTGCTTTGAATCACAATGATCTAAATCTTGCTGTTATAAGATATTTACATTCAATTCCATGACGACCATTAACAAAAGTAATCATATTCAGTATATTGTTACATAAACTTCATATGCATTCACCTGGAACTTCCTGCTCACTGACTGTTAAAATGACAAAAATAAAACACTGCCATGACTATTAATAAATGAATCTTAATGAAACACTTAATATACTAAGAAATAGGTTTAATTATGAATAGCAATTACTTATCTTGTTCTGGGAGTAGTAGGTTATATATTAAAAAGTTAATAAGTAATGATGGTAAAAATATTATAATGGCAGTCTTACTACATATTTACTTATGAGAACCAAAATGAACTATTATAAATGGTGTAAACTTACATTTTATTGAAAACATAGATATATTCAATATCTTTCAGTAATGGAATATTAAATGGTTCTAGAAATTAAGGGTACATTCATTCATTCATTCATGTCAGTTACTTTGTATTTCACATAATAGTTTTGTACATATTTAAGTGCTAAACTTGTCCCTATCATATGCTAGTTTCCAGAGATACAGGATAAATAAGAAATAATAAGATGGCTTATAAGAAATGATTACAATCTCTAATACTTTTTATATTAATACATTTGACAATATTAATGTATTTATGAAAGTTTAAATAAATGACTATTATGTTGTCTTACTGGGATTATTTGATTCTTGTTTAAAGTAGTGACTCTTAGCCACCAAGTGTGCTATCCCAGGTATATATGTTGCTTATTTCTGGGCATTATGATGGTACATAATGAACAATCACAAAATCTCAGTTTGTGTGTAACAGTAAGTTTTTATGTGCACTCAAGGCTCTGTGCCTTAACTAGAGGTGCTCTGCTTCACATGCATTGTTTTAGGGATTGAACTGAAGGGGCAGAAACGATTATGATTGTATTCTTCTTGTGGAAGAGGCAGAAGTGCACCTTATGACGAGTAGAACACACATGTCTTTAAAAACCCTAGCTGCGGATTGGCTTGTCATCACTTTCGGATCACATTTCATCTGCCCAAATAAACCACCTGGCTGGGCCTAACATCAATGGGGCAGGGACATATCTGCTATGCTTTCTGAAAGGAACCACAAAAGTCACATGACAAAAGTACAGATGCAAGAATAAACAAAGAAATGAGGATGAAAACACTATTTACCATCCTCTTCTGGAATAATATACAAGAAAAAGTGGAATTCATTGTTTCTACTGATGTGCATTTTCTGAAACAGCTCAATGTAAAGAGAGAGGAAAAGTATAAAACTTAAGACTAATCATGAAAAAGTTACATTACAAACATTTTAGATATTTGTAAAATAGTGAAAAGCTCATTGAAGTTTCAGTATAGTTCTAAATTCCCTACAGAATGAATACATCTTCCACAGTAGTAATTTCCAAATTATGTTGGATGTCAGACTCACATGGAATCTATGTTACATAAAATATCGATTTGTAGGTCTTTCCCTTGGAGGTTTCTATTTTAACTGGTGTTAGAGGACTTGGATATGTCCATTTTAAATGGAGTCCTCAGTTGATTATGATGCTTAACAATATTTCAAAACTACTAGTTTACTGATATACTTCATCGATGTTTTATGAAATTTTACTAAATTCAGCCATTTTCAAACATTTGTGAGGAGAGTTTTCATGAAATCTCTTTTAAATAGTAAATGATAACTGATAATGATTTTATATAATCATTTTTTCACAGGATGGAACTTTCTAATTTATCTGAAAGAATAAAAAAAGCTTTTTATGCCAAATCCAGATGGTGTCAACCTAGAACCTTCAATGTGAACAAAATCTGTTAAAGCAATACAATTTTTCTTTTAAGTAATTTACGCTGTATGTTGCTATTTTAATAAACACAATTAGGAAAACACTAAGCATACCTATAGTTTCTTATAAAAAGGAGGTTTAGGCTATGCACATACTTCTTAAACATCAATGTACATTTTTAATAATCTGAAAGTAATTCCTATACTTCAGATAAGAAAGCAGTCTGGGTAAATTGCATAAATTAAATCAAGATAAATGATATCAACATAATTACTAAAGTTTTCATTAGTTTTAAGAATCAAGATAATTTTTCACATAATTACTTTAATCCATCAGCAATTGTGGTTCTTTAGCCAGTTTCATAGAGACACTCCTGGGTATGGCTTTGAGAAGATGTGTACAAAGCCCTCAAGTTGTAAAAAGGGAAAGCAGAAAATGAGTTTAAAGTGAATGTGATATATTAGTGAATTTACAAATAGGATCCCTTGTGCATGGCACTTTGCTGGATAATAGTGATATGTTATTATAGAATAAAGATATTGTTCTACCTTTTTCACCCTTCCAGGGGAAAAAGTGTCATGTTGGTGATACATATTTAAGGGACAAGGACTCAACCACAAAGTACCATGGATCTCAACTTTGCAAGTATTGAAAATGATTACTCCTAGGTACCTAGTACCTGGAAGCTATGCTTGCCTGATTATCCCTTTGAATATGCCTTTTCCACTTCAGCTCCTAAAACAATAAAATGTCTTTTTTAGTATGTCAGAACAATTTGGCGATTTGAATAACAAAGACATTTGTGTTTAAATGGTGCAGACACAAAAAAATACCAACTTTCAAATAGGTCTTATTCCATGGAGAATAAAGAAAGTCAAATACCTTACTTGCTACTGTGAACACTAAGTGTTTTTCAATTTCCAGGGATTTATTTGTGGACTTTGTGAAAGATGATCTGGGTAACTGAGACAGTTACTACTTTCACTGTATTCAAATGCCCTCTTGGGGAAACTTACATTTTATATGAGTTACAAAATAAAATGACTTTTTCTCTGTAATGAAAATGGTATTTTCTAAAATCATGCCCAATTACTGTTTTCATTGAAATGACTTATTCTTTATCCAATATTTCAAATTATTCAAATGTTTGTTGTAATAATCACCATTGTTTCATGATTAACAATATAATAACTAGTGTTGACAAAGCACTCTTAACTCAGAGGTAGTTTCTCTGGTTCTCAAAATAATTCTGTAATTTGTAAATGAGAAGACTGATACTCAGACAGGTTATTTAGACTTTCTACGATCTAGACACATATTCACATCTGTCTACCATTAAGACCATGCTCTTTTCACTCTGCCATGTTGTTTTGGTGGCATCACAACAGAATATTTATCTACTTATATACCTGGCTGAGACATATTTCCCAAAAGTTAGGTTGTGTATACATTAATAAATACCAGATCAGTAAAAGAAAATGCATAAATCCATATTAAATGTAATTAGCATCAAAGTACAGAAATACATAGCAAACTAGAATAATTAAAATTTAAATAAAAAGTTGATGTATACAAGTAGGATATGTTATAGGACATTGTGTGTACCTGCAACGAATAGGTTTAAATGAGTAGAATCAACATAAGTACCATGGCTTTGCCTGTACTTCACTTTTCAGAATTTAATGTTTCTTTGAGAAGCAGTTTCTTAGGGACCTAAGTATTAATAATGGCTTCCAACTCTACCAGTGTCATATCAAAGAAAAATAATTAAATTAATCAATTTGTTAACTAAATAAATAAGATGGTAAACACAATGGCATAATATTAAATGAGTATATGTCCTCATTTATGGTAAAATGTGCAATCCTAAATTGACTAGATAAGAAGTAATTTCAGATTAGAAGAAAAACATGGTGGATTTCTGAGCTATGAGATTATACTGGAATGTAAAACGTAAAGAAAAGAAAAATTTAAAAAGGAGGTTAGTGCCAGTTCTTCATTTGCGTGATTTTTTTCATTCACTCAACAGTTTTATGTCTTAAGGGTTCTGCCTTAAGAGAAGCCCAGGGAACATAGCCATGAATACAACAGGTATGGAGATTTTATCAATGAATTTTTGCTCCTTTATCAACTACCACAAAACTGAGATGCTTAATAGTTAAGCTACATTTTCCCCTAAATCTATATATTTTCATTTTGGATGATTAAATCAAGTTTAACTAAATAAGGACCTACTTAATTCAACTTACATGAGAAACACTGCTTTTCATCTTTAGATTTCATTTTAATAGTTATGTTTATCTTTACCTTAGGAAATGTTGTGTCATTGATGTAAATCTCCACAGGTATCAATTATTAACTGACAGTTTTCATGGTTGCTAAGAAACTGAAAAAAAGAGTTGGGAATTTTTACCTGTATCAGACACTATGCAGAAAATAGCATTCACAAATTTGTCAACATTATAAAAATACCTGGTTAAAAAAATAAACATGATTAAAATGATTATACTTAGAACTCAACAAATATGTATTGATATGAATGAGCTTTACTTGAGAAATAGTTTTTCATGGGAAATTAACATACATAGTTACTAAAAAGTTACCATTGTGTATGTGGTTCTTACTTTTTAAAAGTATGTAAAATCAGGCAAGAAGGAAGATATAACACTTGTTAAAGGAAACCAAAAAATACTGAGGTCTATTTTGTGCAAATATTCCAGCTGGCATGTATGAAATAATCCAGCCGAAGGATCCCAGACTGCTGGACAGAGCATACTCTTGGGAGACAGGGACCTAAATGTTATTCCCAGCAGTGCTACCATCTTAACAGTGTAAGGTGTGGCAGACCACCTCTTTACTTACTTTTATTAATTTTTTATTTTTTACTTCAGACTCAAAATAATGCTTTTATTTTCTATTAATTTAATCTGAAAGATTATAACAAACATATTATGAAACACATTTTGCCAGTGCAAAGGCTTTGTAAATTAGTACAGTATTGTTTTTAAACTGTTACTTGAAATCAGATACTTCTAAAGCCATTTATTGTGAACTTTTCTAACTTTGGCATGTAGAGTTAGGGGTGATTTTAATATTCTCTTTTTTTGCTTATCCTATTCTCTAGTTATCCAGAAATCATATATATTGGTTGCATAGTAAAAAAAATTTGTAAAGAACTTATACAACTCAACACCAAAAATGGAATATCAAACAATCCACTTAAAAATGGGCAGAAGAGCTGAGTAGACACTTCTCCAAAGAGGACAGACAGATGATCAATAGACATATGAAAAGATGCTCAACATCGCTTATTATTTGGGAAATGCAAATTTAAACTACAATGAAATATCACCTCACACCTATCAGAATGGCTGTCATTGATACATCAACAAACAGCAAGTGTGGGTGAGGATGTGGAGAAAATGGAACTTTCATGCACTGTTGGTAGCAATGCAGATTGTTGCAGCCACTGTGGAAAGGAATAGGGTAGGAGTAGGGAAAGGAGTAGGGGCTTTTCAACCTTAAAAAGTTGATTCCCCTTCTGGGAATATGCCCAAAGAAGCCTGAAATAGTAATTCAAAGGAATATGTGCATTAAGTTCATTGCGAGGTTATTTATAATAGCCAAGATTTGGAAGCAGCTCAAATGTCCATCAGTAGACGGGTGGTTAAAAAAGCTATGGTACATTTACACAATGGGATTTTACTTGGCCATAAAAAAGAAGGGCATTTTACCCTTTACAAAAACATTGATGGATCTGGAGAGTATGCTAAGTGAAATAAACCAGTTGTTGAAAGACAAATACCATACGATTTCACTTATATATGAAATCTAAAGAACAAAACAATTAACAAAATAGAAACAGACACATAGATACAGAGAACAGACTGACAGCTGTCAGAGTGGAGGTGGGTTGTGGGCCTACGTGAAAAGGTGAAGGGCTTAAGAAAAAATACTCATAAACACAGACAACAGTATGGTGAATGCCAGAGGGAAAGGGGAGTGGAGAGAGGTAGGAGAGGGTAAAAAGAGGATAAATGGTGATGGAAGGAGACTTGACATGGGGTGGTGACCACACAGTACAATAAACAGATGATGTGTTATAGAATGGCACAGTTGAAACCTATATAATTTTATTAATCAATGTCATCCAATAAATTTATTAGAAAAATTTTTAAAAATGTTTATGCTTACCAAGATCTATTAGGACAATTTGATGATAAGAATGATTATTGTGATCCTATTTATAGATAGGTCTTAATAAACTTGTAAACTCTGGCAATTCATGTTCATATAATATTATTACTACCTGCAGAGAGAGATTACATAATGGGGTAATGAATATTTACTTATTTTACTTCCTAAAGAATTCTGTACTTTAGCGATGACTAATGTAAGCAGAATATATTATATTATCGTCAACATCTAGGGAGTTTTGAAGATTTGTGTTAATCTACACAAAGTATTTATAAACATGTTTGGAAAAAGTTTAGTGTTATTAATATTAGCCTTACATGAAAGTAATTATTATTACATAAAAGTAATTATTATTACTTTTATTTACTTTGGGTTTATGTTGACCATTGTCATTATCTAGGAAAGACTGTTATGATTTCCAGTTATTTTGATCCTTGGATACTACCCTATACTGGGATCATACAAATGTGCTTTATATTGAAAAATAGATATTATAAACTTAAGGTCTTTTTTTAATTAATACATCTTTATTTTTATTTGAAGTCTATATTTATAGATAAAAAGGGCACTAGAACACAGAGGTACCTGTATTATAGGATATATCAAAGAATGCATTCCCTTCTTTCAGGTCATTGCTTGTGATCCCAGAAAAAAAAATTAGCTGTTAAGAAGAAAAAAAAAAGACACATATCTCTAGAAGAATGTGAGTCATATACTTGGCAAGATCTTCAGTGACTGGTTCACAAGGGCTAATAACACTGTGCAAGAAAATATTTTAGAGAATACGTGCTTTGATATAGGAACAATAAATGTGAGTGCATTGATTTAAAAAAAATCAAGACAAATCACAAGGAAGTAAAAGGCAATAGTTTCTGGCTTCATATGCTATAGTCAAAAGATGGATTTGAATAAGACACTAAGTGGACTGTATATTTTAACACAAGAAGGTAGATATCTTACCATAATGCTAAGGATGATAGGATGGGATTTATAATTGCAACATCCATAGTAAGTTCATATATTATAACAAATGGATTTGATGATACAAAGGCATATACTTTTATGGAAAAGCAAATCTGAGACTGCAGAGTAAAATACACTAAAGAACTAAAGCAAAGCCTCCCTTTCAAGTCCTATCTCCAGCATTTCCCTCACTACCTACGTACCAATGACACAGGATTACTCCCCTTCTGATTACATCATATGGTTTCACAATTCCAAGCATTGCTATTGTATTTTCTTCTAGAATTCACTACAATAACTAGATGCCCACTCCTCTTTTACACTCAGAGGCTAATGCTGTAAAGGTATTCTAATGCCCTTCTATAGGGAACCCATTCAGTGTGGCCTAGGGAATGTAGCCCAGCACCTGATTTGGAAAACCCACAGGGAGCGAGGTCTGCACACATCACCCACACCCATAAATAGGGTTTCTAGTGGGAAATCAGTCCTGCATTGTACCTAGGCTTCTTTGAGTCTTGCTTTTTGCTAAAACTCCCTCACCCTGAACTAAGGCAGCAAATGTTTACTACATATCTTTAAAGTAACTTCCTAAAATCTATGCTAAACCTCCCAAGGACTAGTGTAACCAGCTCAACCACTTTTCCCTTTGTATTGGTAAATATCCTTCTTCTGTGATGTAATTAGCAGCATTCTCTCCTTTGGTATCTGTAAAAGGTAACCACCTAAAGTGAACATGTGCATAGTAAATAAGGACCATTCTGATGTAATGTACCAGAAAAGCAATAAAATCTTATCCAGGCAAGGGTCATGGCCCTTGCCACTCCCTCAGAGAGTGGCCATGCCATCCCTTTTTCTCCACAGAGCTTCTTTAGTCCATGTGAATTTGTCATCGCAGCCACAGCACAGGGACCCTATGGTCCAGGGTCCGCATCATCCTTCCCCCCTCAAAAACAAACAAAAACACAACACAGGAAATCAACAACAATAACAAAAACAGCTCTGTGTAATGTTATGTAGATTCTATGTCAGTTTCTAAGCAATCATACATCTGTCTTCCCTGCTCAATGGAGCTTCTAAGGGATGATGTTGTAGACAGTTTTGTGTCAGACACTCTGCTAAGCACCTATTCCTAAGGATACAGGAATGGATTGGCACATGAAGGGAATGGTGAGCTAGTTAAGTTTGAGGCTAAGAGAAAACATAGTTTGGTGCTAGAAAAATCTTCATAGGCTGTGTTGAGGATTGGGCATTTTATCCTAAATGAGTGAAAATTCATTGAAGTATTTTTAACATTTAAAATGCCTCAACCAAATTTGTATTGACTAGGTGAAGAATGGGTCTATGAAAGGCAAGAGGAAAACTTGAATATGGACACAGTAATAAAACAGTGATCTTTAAAACAGTATAAATCAACAGGCTATTAATTCAAAGACTTGGGGCAGGATTGTGGCTATATCAATGGAGAGATGTGGATAGATTCAGTAGGAACATAGTTAGAGTTACACTTAACTATGATTTGCGTGTGTTTGTATGTTGCTCCCACTGGATGCATGTACATTTTCCTTTGTCAGTTGAGTCAACATCTAGTTGTTTTTCAAGCCTAACATCAGAAAACATGCATACAATTCAGTCTATGGATCTATTCCAGATTTGCACACTTGCATTCTTATCTGGTCAAATCTGCCCTAGAATAAACTTTTGCAATTCCCATTGTTGTGCAAGTTGTTATTGCTGCTGTTACTGACACTGGCACAGGTGTCGTTACCAGTTGAGGAGTCTCTGACCACTTATCCTAATCTCCCTGCCTGCTTCCATGCACACCCTACAGAGTCACACTTCACACAAATGTCCTACCACCTCTTGCCTTTAGATGTGGGGCATCCTTCTTATTGCCCCAACATGAGAACTATCAAGACTCAACAGCTGTTTAGCATACATGCTTGGAAATTAGGGAGAATTATTATTTATGGTGGCAAATTTTGATAAATGGGAGATGAGAGCCAATAGAAAAATGTATGCCTTCCCATGCTACATGGACCATTCCCAAGGGCCCTGTGAGTATATCCTGGGAAACAGAGAAAATAGCTGGTCATGAAAGTATGGCTCACTTTTGGTTTTCTTCTTTTTTCCTCCAATCTCTTTTTCCTGCCTCTCAGGAGTTGTACTCCCTGATAAAATGTTATCAGTGAGTTTTTGCCCTTCTGTCTGTTTTCTAGGAATCCCAGTCTAAGTCTCCAACTTCTCTTCAATAATGTTCATCATGGCTTACCTCCAGGTAGTACAGGACATTCTCATTTATTCTTCCTCCTGTAGAATCCCACACACTTATGCATACAATATCTACAAAATTGTATTGTGCACATTTTAATTAATTTCTCCAGCTACTTCTACTAAACTTTAAGTTCTTTAAAGATGTTGTTACTGCTAACATCAATCACAGAACCAACACAATCTAGTAAAAATATTTTAACAGTTTTTGAAGAATGAAGGAATAAATGCAAGATATAATACAGTCATAGAAAATATTGAGTTAACCAACAAGTTCATTTGGTTTTTATTTTCATAAGATGGCTGTGGTAGTGCTTAGTTGTCTTTAATTTCACTTGAAACAATTTTGCTAAATTATATTGTGACAGCTATATCAGTGTGCATTTAAAAAACTTATCAAAATTGATTAATTTTTGTGTAGCCATTTCAATATTGAAGAAGGAACAAATAAGCAATATTTTTGGCATATTATGTTTTATTATTTCAAGAAAGGTAAAAACAAAACTGAAACACAAACACAGAAAGATTTGTGCAGTGTGTGGAGAAGGTGCTGTGACTGACCAAATGTGTCAAAAGTGGTTTGCAAGCACTGGCTGGTGTGGCTCAGAGGACTGAACACCAGACAGTGAACAAAAGGGTAGCCAGTTCAATTCCCAGTCAGGGAACATGCCTGGGTTGCGATGCAGGTCCCCACTAGGGTGCACACAAGAGGCAACAGCACGTTAATGTTTTTCTCCCTCTATACCTCCCTTTCCCTCTCTAAAAATAAATAAATAAAATCTTTTTAAAAATGTGGTTTGTTAAGTTTTATACTGGAGATTTCTCACTGGACAATGCTCCATGGTCGGGTAGACCAGCTAAGGTTGATACCAATCAAATCAAGACATTAATTGAGAACAATCAATGTTATTCCATGCAGGGGATAGCCAACATACTCAAAATATCCAAATTATTTGCATCAGCTTGGTTATGTTAATCACTTTGGTGTTTGGGTTCCACAAATGTTAAGTGAAAAAAAAATCTTGACCATATTTATTTCCTCATGTGATTCTCTATTTAAATGTAATGAAAACATTCCATTTTTTAAAACAAATTGTGACAGGTTATGAAAAGTGGACACCTTACAATAATGTGGAATGTAAGAGATGGTGGGGCAAATGATATGAACCACCACCAACCACAGCAAAGGCCAGTCTTCATCCAGAGAAGGTACTGTTGCATTTATGGTGGGATTGGAAGAGAGTCCTCTATTGTGAGCTCCTTCTGGAAAAAACAAACAATTAATTCCAATTACTACTACCAATTAGACCACTGAAATCAGCACTTGACAAAAAGCTTCTGAAATTATTCAAAAGAAAATGCATAATTTTCCAACAGGATAATGTAAGACCACATGTTTCTTTGATGACCAGGCAAAAACTATTATAGCTTGACTGGGAAGCTCTGATTCATCTGCAATATTTACCAGACATTGCACCTCTGGATTTCCAGATTCTCTTCAAGGACAAAAATTTCATTTCCTGGAGACTGCAAGACACACTTGGAACAGTTCTTTACTCAAAAAGATAAAAAAGTTTTGGGAAGATGGAATTATGAAGTTGCCTGAAAGATGGCAGAAGAGAGTGGAACAAATGGTGAATATGTTGTTCAATAAAGTTATTGCTGAAAGTGAAAAATGTGTTTTTAATTTTTATTTAAAAACCAAACAAATTTTTTATCCAGCCAAATATTACTTTTTAAGTTTAGGGCCTAGAAGTGTTTGTCAGTTATGTTTTTTAATGTTAGAAATTCAAACTATGTTAATCATTCTCTCTTTTGCATTTGTTTTAATTTTTATCAAACATACACACATATGCAATACTTTCTTACTTTGAATTAAACATTTTTCAAATTTATGGCACCCTGGTTCTTGTTTTTTTCTTATTTACCAGGCCAATTGTGTCAATGCTTTTCTCATGTAGGGAAAGTATAAATTATTAACATTGATAATAACATCAGCAAATTCAAGAGTCTCTGGGCATCATTAAATGTTGAAACAATCTATAAAATAGATCACATAAAGGACTGTGAAATGCAGTAAATATTTTCCAGCAAGTGCTAAGATACGATGATGTTGTCTGTTGAAGAGAAATAAAGACATTCAGGCATTGTTCAAATAACTGAAAACATATAATACAAATAACTATTTTTAACTATAGGAAAAAAATCAAAGGAGATATTAAAAACATTGCTGAGTTATATAAAGCCATTCTATCCAGTGTGGAATCACATTTCATTCCACTTTATAACGCTGATGTTATTTTTCTTCTTTATGATAATTTTGACAGTAGAGAATTTTCCACTATAACTAGACCCCCCCCAAAAAGTAGAGCCCTTAAAAAACTGGTATTACAATCATTTAATTTGTTTTTTTTAATACACATCTTAAAAAAAACCTTCAGGCTGATTTATACATTTAATTTCTATTTCATACTTTCCATATTTTCTGTACCTTAATGTGACACTGTGAATCTATCAGATTAAAGACATTGTGAGCAGTTTATTACATCCCCATAGGTCTCCACTGGAGGATTTACTACTATCATAATTAAAACTGATGGGTATGACTTATGCATGATAATAGGTCTTCAGGGAAAGGTTAAGAATTAAAATGATACATTTTTAAATAGGAGAACAAAACCACAAGTTTTTTCAATATTTCAGTAAAAATGAGTAAACATATCTTTGTTCTTGTGATGCTCTACCCATGTGAGGCAACCATGTAATTTAAATAGTGATTAGAACTTAACAATATCAAAAACTGATGACTCTTAACTAGTTCTGAGGCAGTAGACCCTTTCTTCTCAGTGATTTTGTTTCAAAAATAAATATGGATATTATAACAGTTGAGGATTGACAAGAGAATTACTCAAAGTTATTTTAATTGTATTGTTAAATTGTTGTTCCTAAGGTTCCACTCAAACTGAACCACTGGCAAAGATTCATTAAACTGGTACAAATGGCTCTACCTCTGCTGGCATTTTCTCCACCTCCTCTACAGATAAATTTTCCTATCTCTGGGTTGTTTCAAAGTGAGGGAAAGTGAATAAAACAATAAATAAAAAATATAGTGTCTTAAATTTTAACTAGATTATTATTAATTGGCTTTATTTTTCACTAAATTTAACTACCTCAAGGTGACTAAATTTTTTTGCCTCTGGAGTCATTTTATTATTTTTTGCCTTCTCAGGTAGTCCATGACAACAAGAATAAAAGAGTTGGTATTGGAATGTCACTAGAACAATAAGCATTGTCAGAGCTGTTCATAAACCCCAGATGCTACACTTCCCTAGGTCAGATGTCTCTTCCCAGTGATGTGCCAGAGAAGTCACGATCCTTCTATCTTCTCATTAACTCATGTTAAAGGTATTTCCTTATTTTGAAATTACATTTGTTAGTTGCTACTTAGCACTTCAGTTATTAGTGTTTATTTTGTAAATTTAAGTAAAATCAGAATATACTTGATAGCATGATTAGAGTTCTGAAAATGATAACTACATCTTGACAAAGGACCATGCCTATGTAAATATGAAAACCATTGTCATCTGAATGATTTCAATTCAGTGTAATTCTCTTACCTCTTTGAATACACTTTCTTCTTTTCCAGTCTCCTTTGTTCTTGATTTATAATGGCAGATAAAGAAGGATTATAGTGATTTTAATTTCATTAAACATATTAAAGATCTTTTCCAAAAGAGATACTCCCCCTATTTCCACTTTGATCAATTATTTACGTAAATGATTTTTAAAATATGCTATTATAAGCAGATCCTTGTTTAATGACTATATGAAATTGATTTAGTGAAGGTCTAGTGATAACAAGAAGATACTAAAACTGTTCAAAAAAGATGTTTGTAGAGTGCTCGTGGTCAGACTGATATCTCCTCCAGAATATCGCTCTAGGACAAGTCCCACAAAGGACAACTGTGATTATGGCTCAAAATGTTCTCTTTCAGAGCAGCACCATTTTTTAACCTAGAAGGCATGTGACTTGCCAAAGTTACCCACTAATTTACCTCCTAGAGACACAGAAATTGTTATTAATATATATATAAATTATCCAATTTTAGAAAAATGTAATCATATCAGGTGTAGTTACCACATACTTTCAAAGCTGCATAAACTTTTTTTCTTGGCTCTGGATCCCACTAGTCTTTCTAGATGCTAGAAGTAACTATTTAATTCTGTCTGTATATTATCATTCAGAGATTTTTATAGACTAGCACCTACTAAAGTATCACTACCCATCTAGTTATAATCTCATATCACATATTCTGCATCTCATTGAAAGTGGTTTAAAAGCTTCACAGAATGCAGGAAATTGTGTATATACCACAGAGATCATATTTGGTCCATGACACCCTCTTTACACATTAGAAGTCATTATGTCTGGTACTTTCTTTTAGCACATTAGGTGATCTATGGGTGACCAAGGATATGTTTCCACAACTCCATTTGATAAAATCAGGTTGAGAAGACTTATTTTTTTGTTTGTTTTGCTTTCCCGTTTGTTTGTTTTTTGGTAGCCCCCTTTACAACAATGAGAATCTATACCATATCCTTTTGTTGCTTTGGGCCATTTCTTTATTTGATGTAATAAGCTCCACTTGCAGTGGAAGGAAGACAGTACAAACTAAGCTAGTTTCCTGGGAGTTACAGCAACCCAGATGAAACCCTCTCATCCTTTCTGGTTCACAGAGGAAGGTAAAGGCTGCTTCAAATCCCCTCTACCAGATTTGCCTTTTCTGGCTTGCCTTTTCTGGCTTATGTCCATATTCTGGCATTTTTATTTCTATCAGCTTAATTGCTCACCAAATTCTAGATGAGAAATGATCACCTTTCCACTATTTGAAAGGAAACACATGACCATTTGTAATGAAAAGAATGGGTCTACAATCACTGTTGTTATTGCAACCAAAGAAGGAATAAATGAAGTAGAAGTTAAATATTTTTGTTGTTGTTTCTTAAATTCAAATTTTATGAAGCCCCATGAGGAGGAATGTCTTAAGAGTGTATATTCAGCAAAAGTTGGAGTATCTTCTGGACTCCACCTTAAGTGGCAGTTGTCCAGAGGCAAATCTGCCCTTATTAATGTTCTTCTCATTATTTTACCAAAATTAATAGTTCCACACACCTGAAAGGAAACCCTTGTGCACTGTTCCATGGAAATGCTGACTGGTGTAGTCACTGTGGAAAAGAGTATGGAATTTCCTGAGGAATCTAAAAATAGAACCACCTTCTGACCCAGTAATTCCACTTCTGGGAATATATCTGAAGAAACCCAAAACACTAATTCAAAAGAATATATACACCTCTTTGTTCATTGCAACACTATTTACAATATCCAAAATTTGGAAGCAGACCAAGTGCCCATTAGTAAATTAGTGGATAAAAAAGCTGTGGTACATTTTCACAACAAAATACTATATGCTTATGAAAAAGAAGGCAATCTTACCTTTTGTAATAACATGGATGGACTTGGAAAGTATTATGCTAAGTGAAATAAGCTAGTCAGGGAAAGAAAAATACTATATGATATCACTTACATGTAGAATTTAATGAACAAAATAAACTAACAAACAACACAGAAACAGACTCAGAACTCAGAAACAGACTCAGAATAGACTAAGAACTGTCAGATGAGAAAGGATTATGGGACTGGGTAAAGGGATTAAATAAAAAACAAAACAAAAATGCCTCAAAACCTCATAGACAGAAAACAGTACAAAATTACCAGAGGGGAAAAGAGGGTGGGAGAGAGGTAACAGAGGTAAAGGGAGGGTAAATATTGATGGAAGGAAATTTGACTAGAGATGGCGAATACACAATACAATATACAGATGATGTATTGTAGAACTGTAGCCCCTAAAACCTATATAATTTCATTAACTGTCACCCCATTAAATTCAATTAAAAATAATAATGCCATACACTAGCCACAGAGTGCAGACCTTCAAAATTGCATGCTATATGAACTCTTTTTACCTATCTTATAGTTGATATTTAAGTTGATAAGATTTGGGGTTTTATCTGAAGTTTGACAGGGCTGACGAATGCAAACCTGAACTTGTCATTCTAAATATCACAGAAAATGACATTCATAACAGTAAGATATCTAGAGATATAACAGGACAATATCTTTGAAATAGAGGGCAAGTTTGCAGTGATAGGCTGACTCCTGATAATATTGTTATTGTCATGGTATCTAGGAAGAATTAACCAATGGAATAAAATGTTATAATGAGAGAAATGAGTCACATTGAATTATATATCCTGCTCAAAGAAAACAATTTATGGTTAAGTGGGAAATCTTCGTACCTGGCTGGACATTGAACCAGTGACCCTTGGGTTGGCAGGCTGGTACTCAATCCACTGAGCCACACCAGCCAGGGCTAGTATGTCAGTGTTTCTTATTTTAAAATGACTTTATTTCATCTTTAACTCTAAGAGATAATTTAACTTGGTGTTGACAATTCATTTTCTTGGGTATTTGAAAATGTTATTTCACTTGAATCTTGTATTTGTTATTTCTGTTTCATCATCAGCAATCACTTTATAGTTGCCTATATTAATTTCTTTTTTCTTTTTATTGATTTATTGGAGTGACATTGCTTAATAAAATTATATAGGCTTCAGGTGCACAATTCTATGATACCTCATCTGTGGATTGTGTTGTGTGTTCTCCACCCCGTGTCAAGTCTCCTTCCATCACCATATACTAATTTCTATTTACCTTAAGAGTTCTGTAGATTCATAACACAGTTTAGGTATAAAGTTTGTGGGATGAAATGGATTTTACAATCTGAAGATTCTTACATTCCTCAATTCTGGAAAATTATCACTCATTGTCATTAAAATATTACCTCCTTTATGTCTAATCTCCCCTTCTGAAATTGCTCTGCAAACAATGTTGGCATTCATATACATACATACATTTCTATTTTTATTTTTATTTGTTTTTAATGTGTTTCTATTTTATTTGGAGATCTTTTCAAATTTATTTTCTTTTTCCAAGGTCTCCTATTTATTCATACCTTTATTTCATTTTATTTTTTATTATATTTATGTTATGGTATCTTGATTGGTTAAGCTGTGAGGTACATATGAGGTCTGTCCAGAAAGTGTTCAGCCATGTAATATGAAAAAGAGACATTTATTGGAAAAAGATACAAGATATAAGAAACATTGCCTATAGGACAATAATGCCTCAGTCCCCTTCAAAATAGGCATCATGGGACCTCACACAGTTCTGCCAGCATCCCTTCCACTGTTTTAAACACTCTGCAAAATCCTTTGTTGGAATCACCATCAGCTGCCCCATTGTATTTTCCTGAATCTTGCTGTGGGTCTGAAATCTCTTCCTTTTCCAAAGTGATTTTAGGTTTAGGAAAATTCAGAAGTCACAGGGCACCAAATCTAGGCTATATGAGGTGCTGAGTTTAACATTTTTAGGTGTTCTACTTGTCTCAGGCCTTCTAGAATGTGGATCACTTTCAACTGATTCTCGACCATCTTTGACACATTTGTGCCACACTTTTCTTTGTGCTTCATTCTTTGTGTCATCACTGAAAACCTTGTTATTCATCTGAATAGTGTCCACAAAGGAATGTAAATGCTTAATGCAAATTTAATGAAGATCTGTGGCTTTACTCAGTCATTTTGAATGTGACAGCCACATCGTACATATACTCACTCAATGGTATCTACCATCCCCACTGACTAGTACAGTGAAGTTGTCATTGTTCATGCATATGCATTCCAGTCCACTCTCCTTGGCTACCATGTTAAATGTCATAGAAACCGTTTTTGTTATATTAACAATGGCTGGACTTTTCCAAACAGTCCTCATATACAAAATAGAATATTAGCAATAAAAAGGAATAAAATCTTACTCTTTGTGAAAACATGGATGGATATACAGGGTGTAATGATAAATGAAAACCAGTCAGAGAAATGCAAACACCATATGATTTCACTTATAAGTGGAATGTTCTAAATAAAGTAAACAAACAATAGTGAAACACATTCATAGACACAGAGCACACTGGCAGTACCGAGGGGAGAGTGGGTTGGAGGACTGAGTGAAAGAGATGAAGGCATTAAGAACTACAAATTGAGCCTTGGAAAGCATGGCTCAGTTGGTCAAGCATCATCCTGCAAAGGGAAAAATCACTGGTTTGATTCACTATCAGGGAACATGCTTGGGTTGCAGGTAGTCTCAAATTGGAGCAACTAATCAATGTTTTTCACACATTGATGTTTCACTCCCTCTCTTTTTCCATTTCTCCCTCTCTCCCAACAAATAAATAAAATATTTATTTAAGAAAAGTAAGTATAAATATGAAGTTAAAAATAGTCATAGGAACATAAAATAGAGCATAGGGAATAATTCAGTAATGTTGTAATGACTATGTATGGTGCCAGGTGGGTACTGGAAATACCACTGAGAGGGAACACTTTGTAAAATATAGGATTGTCTAACCACTATGTTATACAACAAAAACAATATAGAGTACTATTGAAAGCTATAATAAAAACATAAAAATAAAAAAGAAATACTTTAATCTGCTTTTAAAAAGAGACTCAGAATCATAGCTTTTTATCTAACATAGGACTATATTTCTGTCTCACATAATAGGTCAGGCATGGAGTGTAGGGAGCTCTGTCCACAAGGTGGTCAGGGACACAGCTTTCTTCCTGTCATTCTGTCACTGACTAGGGTGGCATTCTTGTTAGCATGACTGGCAAGATCAATGCTGGCTCATCAGCACCATTCCTTTGTTCTGGATCATGGGAAGAGACAATAAGCTACTGGAAAATAAGTAAATTCTTTTCAAAGAAGTGATATGGAAGATGCACAAAAACATACACATTCATAACCTTGTCACAAGGCCTGTAGCCACTTTCCCAACTAACACTTGTATGTGTGGCTCTTTTCTTCCCTGGCTGCTTGAATATTGGCCACGATCATAAATGACATTAACTATCCAGACCAGGAAGTTCATGACCAACAGACTACTTCAGCAGGAATAAATGGCCATTGATGCCCTGCAGCCTGGAAAGGGAATAGTGCCTAAGAGAGAAATTTTGGAAAATCTTGCCAAAATGTATAAAAACACACCAGATGTTATCTTTGTATTTGGGTTCAGAAGCCATTTTGGTGGTGGTAAGAGAATTGGCTGTGGTATGATTTTTGATTCCTTGGATTATGCAAAGAAAAATTAACCCAAACATAGACTTGCAAGACATGGCCTGTATGAGAAGACAAGACCTCAAAAAAGTGAGAAAGGAACGCAAGAATAAACTTAAGAAAGTCAAGGAGACTGCAAAGGCCACTGTTGGCGTTGGCAAAAAGTAAGGTGGAGATTAGACCCACAGAAGGAGTAAAGATTCTTCAGTGGCTTTATCTTTGGTGATTGTGCAGATTTTTCACACGAGGATTAGTAAGCTAAGAACTTTGATGTGTAAAAAAATAAGTAAATAAAATGCGTGTGTGTGTGTGTGTGTGTGCGTGTGTGTGTGACTTTCATTAGTAAAAGGAGGGCATAAAGAATGTGCAGAAGCCCTGGCTGGCATAGCTCAGTGGATTGAGCGCGGGCTGTGAACCAAAGTGTCGCAGGTTCGATTCCCAGTCAGGGCACATGCCTGGGTTGCAGGCCATGGCCCCCAGCAACCAAACATTGATGTTTCTCTCTCTCTCTCTCTCTCTCTCTTTCTCCCTCCCTTCCCTCTCTAAAAATACATTAAAAAATAAAAATCTTTAAAAAAAAAGAATGTGCAGAGAGGTGATTGGCAGAGCCATAGTCTGTACCAAATGTTAATTGCCTCTAGTTTCTAGGCTGTTCATTTGTTGGTTTTCGGGATTAGCTTAATTTCCCTCTCATGTATCATTTCACTCTGTGACAACTATTCTTATGTATGTTCCTCTTTAACAAAAAAGTGTCTCTGTGTGTGGAGGTCTCTGGCAGCTTCTGTTCTAAAAGTGTCTCTGAGAGTGGTAAGGTTCTGCTACTGCAAGATCCCAGAGAAGTCAAATTTTCATTCTAAACTTGCAAATTTAGGATGCTAGTGCCTTGAGTGGATATTATTTCCTGCCCCAGGCTCCAGAAAAAGGCAAGAACACTTGCTGCTAACCTGGACCAAGGAGTACAGCTTTTCTATCCCTTTATTAAGTAGATGAAGACACAACTTATTTTACAAACAAAGACAATTATGCTTGGATAATACGTGTAAACTAGTATCTGTCCCAGGAAAACCACTACATATGGTTAACTTCAGGCCCCTTAAGGCCCAGATCTATAAAAGTTTTTAGTTCTAACTGCCAGAATCACATATCCCCAAGTATTTTAAAAATGTATCTGAAGGGCAGGTGTAGCTTCTGAGGGTGGAAGTGCATGGAGCTGTGTGGAAGGCAGGACCAGAGCCCCCGCCATAAAGCATACAAGCAGTGTCTATGGCTAGCATCAGATTGCCAGGTGTCTCAACGGCACCCTGGGAGTGTCCTGAGGGACACCTTCTTCAAAAACCCTGTGCTTCCTAGAATCCATACCTGTATTTTTAGTATCATACTAATTCCATCAATTATAAAACATTTTCCATATTTTCTCACTGAGACTCTTAGGCTTTAATAAATACAGAGTTTTTTAATTTTTCATAAAACTCAAAAGTAATGTAAGCTGTAAAGTTGCTCACTATATATACTCTGCAAGGAGTTGACAGGGATCCTAATGATGAGAGTGATCGAAGAAGATGAAATGAGTGGGAAGTTAAGGATGATCCCAGTGTGGTCAGAGATATAAAGACTTGGAAAAATAGTGCAGTCTTTTCTATAGGATATTACCCTGAATGCTGGCCTCAATATTAAAAGAAAATGAGAAAAACAATTTCCAAAGAATTCAAATGACTGCCTGCAAATCCTCTGTGTCATATTTCCTTGATTCTAAGATACAGCTAGTGTAAAATCAGTGATTGATATAACCCAATAAATAATAATAAATGACAATGATATATTATATGCATCATCTCTGTAATTAACAGATTGAACTTTGAACTTTTGCCTGCAAAAATATTCTTGTAATCTCTCTTGAATAAGAATAAATCCTGATAATCTGATGATATGTTCTTGTCTTTGTAAAAGAAATAGTGATAAAAAGTTTACGAATAGGCAGTTTCTACTCCACTTTCCTTTGGCCCTCTATTCAACTTGTCACACAGACATATTCACTCATCTTCTTTCCAAGGATATTTGATTCACAGTGTAATAGGAGTGCTTGTTCCTTTCCTTCCATGTAGTATGCACCACAATCCAGCCTACCAACTGTATCAGCACTGAGAGGATGTGTGTATATGGGTGTGGGTGTGAGTAGTGTACAAGGTATCTGAGTACATGATGTGGGTTTGTATGTACGTGCACTTACATAAGAAACAGAGAGTCAATGTAGAGATGCACTGACTGCTTTCTTAATGCTGTAGGGAATTGAATGTTTCCAGGTCACTGCTTGGTGACATAGCCACACAGTTGAGAGGTGGTGTTGGCACTACTAACTATTTAAAGTGTAAGCATGTTTGTCATTGCTGATCTAAATATTATCCTGGGAATATGCATGAGGCAGATAATAAGCGATGTTGAGTTTGTGGGGACAGAAGGAATATGTACAAGAGAGAAACTCTAAGAGACAGGCTATTTAAAATAACATATGTGAGAGACAATGAGAGTGACAGGAATGGCATGTTGGAAAGAACTAGAGTATGAAGGACAAGGTGCATAGAACACTAGGCTGCAGGTGTCAGAGATGGAGCACATGTGTACGGCAGCACGAGTTGGGAGCAAACAGTACATGAAATAAGGTAGGGATAGGAAAATAGGAATGTTTCAGCATTAGGAAAAGATAGGACCTAAACAAAAAATGCAACTTTAGGAAATTCATTTTTATAACCATGACTCTTCAGACAAAACATACAAACAAAAGAATTATTTGTTGTTTTGTGATAAGAGTAATTAAGTTGAATTGCATGGGAAATTTTCAGAAAACATAATTTTAAAAGTGGCAAATACAAAAACAAAAATAATCTACAGTATTTTACTCTATATATTCATTTTCAGCTACCCAGAATAAAGGGAAGGTGTGGTGGGAGCCAAAAAAACTGTATTTCTTTCCAGTGTTTACACATATACATAGCTGAAACATTTGGTTTGGCAAAGCAGCATTCTGCCTTAGCTTTCCAGCGTGAAAGGGGTTTGATGCCATCCTTCCAGTGGCTGAGGAAACAGTGCTCCATGTGAGCCTGATGCCCTTTCTCACTGCTCATCAAAATTATCTCTACATCCGTGTTGAATGCAGCCCTACTGTGTGTTTTCTTTTCTCTATTTCCATTATCCTTCCACTCTTTGAGATTAAGGTTTGTGTCTTATTCACCATTATATCTTCAGAGGCAAAGAATTAATGAAGGGAAGAGGATGGAAATCCCATTTTAGGTCTTGGAACTGAAAGTTTTTGCCCTGGACTGTGATATAGATTTGCCCAGGATGGGCCACACATTAGATATCCTGGATACAAAATCGTCATTCTAGGATGTCTGTACACATCTGCTGTGTTAATTGGTATGTCAGACAGCTATTTACTTTTTAGACCAAGCCTCTGTTCATAAGCATGAGCAAATGTGGGAGGCTTTCCCTCTTCATAATTTCAGAGATTGTAGTATAATAATATTCAGTCTTTAATCTTGCAGAATTTATAGACAAAGTTGTTTACAATAAAAATTGAATAAAGCTAAGAGTGAAATTAATCACATTAGTGAGACATGATCTCTTTTGTTTTTAAGATTTTATTTATTTTTAGAGAGAGGGGAAGGGAAGAAGAAAGAGAGAGAAACATCAATGTGTGGTTGCCTCTCAGGTGCCCCTTACTGGGGTCCTGGCTCACAACCCAGGGATGTGCCATGACTGGGAAGTGAACTGGTGACCCTCTGGTTGGCACACTAACACTCAGTCCACTGTGCCACACCAACCAGGGCAAGATATGAACTCTTGATTTTTTTCTCATGACTTTTACATGTAGGTAAAGAGAAATATATGCCAATGAATTATTAACTTAGAACTGCTATGAAATATTATATATTCATATATTCAACAAATTATTTTTGACAGCATATTATGTGCCAGGTAACCTTCTAGGAGCTTTTGGTATACAGCTGTGAAAAGAGTAAGTTGCTCTTCTATAAACAAAGAAAAATGATAGATATTTAGCAGACTATTATATTTTTTGTTTCAATTGAGAAATACCATTTTTCAGATTCTATCATTATAGACTATAAATTTTATTTTTAATATATAATAAAAATAAGTGTTTTCAACAATTTTTACTTTTTGAAAATAGCATAATCAACTAACAGAATATTTAGAGAATGAGATCATGACTTTTAAATGACATTGTAAAAAAGGCACACATCAAAAGGTTTAGATGGACCCAGGAGATAGGAAGCTAGGCCACTAGGCTCCTTTGATATGAGGGAAGCTATGAAACTGTCAAGACCTTTCTCGTTACATAGCATACTATCTCACATTGAACCACTGTTAAAACAATTACAGATTACTAAGAAGAAAAAAGCAAGATAAGAAAAATAATTTGGTGATAGCTATAAGCTTTGCTGAGTAATTATCACATTTAAAATATGATATCCTTAAGCAAATAGCTACTAAAATCATCTTTGGTATTTCAGAATCTAATCTCATCTCAATTTTAAATTTATATATAGTGCAGCAACTGCGCAATGGATTTCCTTGTGTCATGTGGTGTAGCAATTGCCGGACTGTGCACTAAATAATGTACTAATCAATTTCATATGGATGCCACTACTTTTCCTCATTTCACCAGTTTCCTCCTTGGCATTACTTCTCTAAGCTTATATTGTAATGTGGTCTTGTCAGTAATATTTAATGGCACAAAGAGTTGGTTTCATTATTTAAAAATAATATGTGTCCCTTTTTAAAAACAAGCAAATTCTTAGGCAAATATCATTTGACTGTAGGACTTTATCTTTTCCTTTTGCCCTTTCTTTCTCTTTCTTTGCATTCTCTCTCACTCTCTCTCTCCTTTCCTCTCTCTTCCTGTCCTTTTTCTTCTTGACTTTTTCCCACTTTTCCTTTTTTTAAATTAGCATTTTCAGTATTATTCTCACTAATCACTGTCACTCTACCTTTATTATCTCTCGTATGGTTCAGATTTATCATAACAAGCCTCAAACGATTCTGTGACTTTACTTTATCTACTACTATATTATACACCCTTTCCATGTGTATGCTTAATAATTTTCACTTTAAAATTTTTACTCTGTTTATTGTAGGAAGCAAACTATCTTTTATGCCCTCGCCATTCTCTGCCATAAATAAAATATTAGCTCCCAGAGAAAAGAACTAACATGTACAGGCAGAGACTTAATTTCAGAAGTATGCATGTCATTGGTGCTAAAAGAATAAATGTAATGCCAATGAATAATATTTTCTAGAATATCTTCCGTCTCCTCTATGTATAGTAGAAGACAGTCAAGGAGAATAAATTCTGAAAGGAACCAGACTGAGAAAGGGAAAAAAAAGGAGGGGAAGAGAGGGAAAGAAAATTTTAGGAAAGAAATACTGGAAAATTTTTTCATCCATTTTCTTTCCTTGAACAATACCTAAGCTTTTTTATTCTAAGGTCAAGCTCTTGCAACCACCCCAAGTAAATAGATCATGGAGTACATCCCCTTATACCACCTTTGGCCTTTGAATTTTAATATTAACTCCATAAAATGTTTAGGTTTGTGTAGCAGGATGAGGGTAAGAAGAAAGGCTGGTGACTTCAAAGAAGGAGGAGTGGTCAGCCCGATAAAATTCCTTAGACTGATCATGAGAAGATGAGACAAATCTGAGTCTGGAACAAACATCCTATAATTTTGCCATTGGCAGCAATTTAGACATTACCACAAAGTGCCTCAGAGATGAGGCCTCTTCTGTAGGGAGAGGTTGAGTGCATGCACACGGAAGCAGGTTATAAAGACCATGATCTGAGGGGTATTTGTGCATGTACAAGTGAGAAGCACAGTGTCCAACAGATGGAAAACATTCTCAAATGGCAAGAGCAGTACTGGTGATTACAGCAACCAATTAATTCTAAATACTAAGCCCATCTAGTCTGGGTGAGAACCTGAAATTCCATACAGTTTGTGACAGGAAGAAACACCCTCCTTCCCAGTAATGCCTATGTTAAGATTCCTGATAACTGTGTATATACCACTTCACATTGCATAGGGCGATTAAGGTTACAGATAGAATTAAAAGCTGTTAATCACTTGAACTGAAAATAAGATTATCCTGGTGGACTCATTATAATCACAAGGCTTCTTAAAAGTAGACGAGGTAGGCAGAATAGATCAGGGTGATGAGATGTGAAAAAAAAATCAACCTGCCAGTTAGTTTACAAATGGAGAATGTCCAAGAGTCAAGAAATGCCAGCAGTCTCCAGATACTGGAAAGGCAAGGAAACAGATGGTCCCCTACAACCTCAAAAGGGATGCAGCCCTGTCAATACCTTGACTTTGACCCCATGAATCTGTGGTGGGCATTTGAGCTACAAACCGTAGGTAAATTTTTGTTGTTTGAAGCCACTCGGTTTATTGCAATTTCTTATAGCAGAAATAGAAAACAAATACCTCAAAGAGAAAAACAAAGTAGGGGAGAAATTGAAAATTTACTATTAGTCTTCACCATCACATCTGATTCATAAAAATAGGAGAAGAAATATTACATGTGTGCAAGTATTATGTTGCCAACTCACAGCTATTTTATGAATTCTATCAAAAATAGTCATCACTCATATGGAAAACCCTTATCCAATGTTGAATAACACAAGTATAACTCCATAGGACCATCAGCTCAAATGTTTAGATTAAATATGTGTGGATCTAACAAAGAGAAAAATTGTCTACAGCAATCTCAATGTTTTGCACATGTGTCCTGCAAAAATTTGCAATGGAAGGTTAAACCTCCAGAAGCTGAGGCCCTTCCTGCTGGAGCTTAGAGCCCTGGACAAGGCTCAGCCTGACTCAGCTCACCAGGGTCAGCTTCCTGACTGACCTCAGTCAAGTCTGAAAGCCACCCTGGGGAGCCTTTTTGTTGCTCAACTATCAACTGCAGAGAGCTGAGCAATATCTAGCAAATGCTACATAATGAGGAGATTTGGTTCTAGAGGGCGACTGTAACTTGGACAGGAACTACAGAAATGTTGTGTTTATACTGGAGATCAAATTCTCAGCAAGTAAAGCTTTTAAATGTAAAAGCTCCTAAATGTAAAAGTGAAATACTCTGTACTTTCCCACAATATGTTTTTCTTCCTGTCAGGTTCTGCCTAAAATACAGCCTAGTGACTGAAGTTAAACTACATCCAGGTGCTCACACTGGCGTAGGACTGAAGGTAATAAAGTCCTGCTTGGAGCAGGGCCACTCAGCAGCAGATCCTGGCACCTGCGGCTTTATACACAACATTGTACATCCCATAGGCATGAGCCAGAAGTGAAAGAAATATTTGCTTACATCTGAGTGCATTCACCCATAAACTGATATTTAGAAGAAAAAAATAATCTCTGTGAGCTGGGCTAAAACGGCTGTGATATAATTCTATCATATACACAATGGAATATTTATCACACATTATATACATTTTCTCTCATGTCATTTTTGTAAGAAAAAGTAACATTTACCTTACCAAAATCCATTTTATATTTCACTTTCATCAAATTTGGGGCCTGGTAGAATCACTCCTTTAAGAGCAGAGAAGGGCCACTCAATGTCACTCTGCTGATCCTCTCTGGCACGACACAATTGAATTATTTTTTCAAAAGTGGAGAAAGAGAGCCCATAGAAATAGTTTTCTTTGCAAGGAGGAAATGGAAGTGGTGCTTTTTTGGGAAAAACTAACATTGCTAACCCCCCTCACTTAAGAACACACTCTTCTTTGAAGAGAATGCTAGATAACGGCTAATGTGTAGGTATCCATTCTATACTATTTATGAGTCCACACAGGCCTTGTGGCCAATTTCAATTACATGCAAGGAGGGTCTAATCTTGCAGACTGTTAACTCAGCAGACTTCCTAAGTAGCCTCAGGGGCTCACCAGTCTGTACACTCCTCACATCAAAGCTTGCATCAACATAACAGTTATTACTCTGTACCAATGGGGGCAATTGCTTCTTATTTGCAAATTTTCTTTCAGGTGACTAGGGAAAGAAAAATTTGTTAACACATTCACAAAAATATATATGTGCATATATAATAGAAATCATTTGGTATGGAATTGCTATTTAGAGATATATTATTCAACAGGCATGGGTTAGCCTTCAAGATAGAGTTGAATTAAATGTTCATTAGTTATCATTTTTTATTAGTGCAATTAGATAAACATGAAATCTGTAAACTTCTGAAAATATAATATATAACTAGTTATACTGCCAAATCCAAAACCAGTGAATTGTTGCAGAAAGTAACTCCCTACATGAAAGAGTACATATCAGTTTCACTGGAGATTGATTGTTAGTTAACCATACAACCAAGGACTAGAACACCTTTGTAGGCACATGGATAAGCAAAGATTCTTTTTAGTATAGTTTTTTTCATTATTCAATATTAGTAGAAAGCACTACTACATTTCAGTTTATATATAGCTAAATTTAGAATAAGGATAAATAAAATTATTTAAAATTAAAAGGATACATTTAATAACAAGTAAAACACAAACATTTAGACTGCTACGGAAAATGATCCAGTGGAATTATTTGTTCCTTTTTTCCAGACAGACCTTGCATGAAATAAAAATGTGAAAATACCTACCAAATATATATCTTTAAAGGCTTTATTTTTAAAACAGTTAGATTCACAGCAAAATTGAGAGGATGGTAAATATTTTGATAATAATTATGTGTATCTGAAAAAACAAATAAGTAAACAAATACAATAATGCCTCCCCAACTGGGTTTTCCCACATCTAGAAATCAAATCTACTTGGACTCATATATATATAATTTTTGGCACACAAAACAGTTTTAGTTTCAATATATGAAAAATATTTGAGTGATCACATTAATTTACTGGGGATTTAATGTAGCCTATTGAAAAATTATATTGTGTATGGGTGACTAGTAGATTTGTTTTCACTACCACACAGACATCAAGAAAGGACATGCATGATTAGAAGGAGTCCCAGAGTTTATATTTATTGTAGAAGGACTATGATCACCATGGAGATAATCTTCACAGAAAGACCTTACTGGTCTGAGTAAGACCAGAGCTCTGAACCAGGAGACTTCACCACTACATCAGCAAGGGGCTAGGGTCAGCACAAAAAAAAAAATTCTTCATCAACAATTGGAATTCTAGGGACCTCTTTTTAAAGTACCCACCCTGTCCAGCATCTACTCTGTGATTTGAAAGATAGAAAATAATGTACTTTCAGCCCATCTGGATAGGTTAGTTCTGTATCTTATTGTTTCCGTTTCTTTGGAGAACCCTGACTAACACACTCTCCATGTGACTTTTTTTTGTTCTTCATCCCTGTTGATATACAGGGGAAAAGACAGAGCTTTGATCAGGGAGCAGAGAAACTTGGTACCACGTCGAGAACTCCTAGATTGGGTCTGGGGATGAATGGAGAGCAGCTCTGTAGGGTTCACAGCTGTCACGAGGAAACTGAGTGTAGCCCAGGCACAGATATTTATTAGACCATCTTGCCAAAGTTATTAAACATAGGTTTAAAGCTTGTCTAAAAGATTATTGAAATAATAGGATACTGTTAAATATTAATATAATTGAAAGATATATTAACTATATGGACACAATATTCAACAGAATCAGAACAAATAAACATTTAAAACCTCCACTCTCTTCCTCTTTTCTTTGATAACAATATATTTTTACTTTAAATTGGTTAGAATTTACTCCAGATAGAATAATTCATCCTGCCAGCTGAAATGGATAAAATATATATTCTCTAGTGTTGATGAGGTTTAGTGACCTTTTAACAGGAATCTGTTTTTTCCCTACTTTTTTATATATGAGTATATATATATAAGTATACATACACACACACACACACACACACACACACAATTTAGGCAGTTTAAAATCTAATGTCAGATTTAAAATATTAGACACTAAAATTCATTATAAGTTCATGACATCATAAAAATTCATTTATTATCAGGGCTAAACTTCATGGAATAGTAAAAATAAGAAGATACTTGTAAAAGAAAAGCATTCAAATGACAGCTGGACTGTTTACTGAGGGTATAGATTATTTGTAGTAAGATGGAGGAAAATTGGGAAAGGGTGAGAGATGGTCTAATGATGGCCATGTGCTCCCATTTTAAACACGAATGTGATATATTTGATTTACCCAGCAGACAAAATAGAGGCTTATAACATAAGGGAGAGGCTTATTTTTTAAGATTCTTTATCAAGGCCAAATGGAGCTTCTTTACATGAAATCATCACTCTAAATGGATGGAAGTTTCATATTCTGATGAACATCCATCGCTGTTTTTTGTTTGTTTGTCTATTTGTTTTTTCATGCTGTCAAATTCTCTTTCTTTCTTTTCTTTTCTTTCTTTCTTTCTTTCTTTCTTTCTTTCTTTCTTTCTTTCTTTCTTCCTATTATATTCTTGTTCAAGTACAGATTTCTGCCTTTTACTCCCATCACAACCCAACACCTCAGCCCTCTCTACCTCCCTCCCCTGTTTCCACACCCCCTTGTTATTGCTCATGTGTCCCTTATAATTGTTCCTGCAAACCCTTTACCCTTTTCCCCTGAAATTCCCTCCCTTTCCCCTCTGGTCACTGTCAGCCTGTTCTCAATTTCAGTGTCTTTGCTTATATTTTGCTTGCTTGTTTGTCTTGTTGATTAGGTTCCTGTTAAAGGTGAGATCATAAGGTATTTGTCTTTCACCACCTGGCTTATTTCACTTAGTATAATGCTCTCCAGTTCCATCCATGCTGTGGAAAAGGGTAGGAGCTCCTATCTTTATGTTGCATAGATTTCCATTGTGTAAATGGCCATAGTTTTTTGATCCATTCACTTACTGATGGGCACTTGGGTTGCTTCCAGCACTTGGCTATTGTAAATTGTGCTGCTATGAACATTGAGGTGCATTGGTTCTTTTGGATTGGTGTTTCAGGGTTCCTAGGAAGCTTCCACATGGCTAAAGAAAACATAATTAAAATGAAAAGAGAACCAACCATACAGAAAACTATATCTGCCAATGACACCTCAGACAAGGGTTTAATCTCCAAAATACATAAAGAACTCACACAATTCCACTCCAGAAATACAAGCAACCCAATTAAAAACTGGGCAGAGGATTTGAACAGACACTTCTCCAAGGATGACATATAGAGGGTCCAGAGGCATATGAAAAAGTGTTCAGTATCACTAGCCATCAGAGAGATGCAAATTAAAACCATATTCACTGCTGTTTATTCTTTAGTAACATGCATTATTAAACAATTTGCCCATATTAATAAATTACAGATGTTTAGAATAAAAGCATAGAAATGCTGCAGATTTCTCCTTGATAAATGTAATAACATAAATGATGTGCATATCCACAAGTTATTTGGTTGAAGAGAATGACACAGCAACTCACCAGAGCAGTTTACGTCTTCCTATGTTGGCACTAAAGGCAGTTATTGGAAGAGGAAGGTAAGTCTTGCATTGTAGCCAAGGAGGGATAAAAGATATCTTATATTCAGTGAAATATTTTTTTTATCTTTCATTACTTTTGTTATTAAAAATAAATATGGGTCTAGATCTATTGAAATTTAGAGGCATAAATCAAGACGAGTATATTAAACTCAGCTGAAAGATGTAGCTTGAAGAAGTTCAAATGCCATGTGTTGGTGGGAATCTGGAGATAAAGTGCAGGGATTGAATGAGCTATGAGTAAGGCTCTTACCCCATTCTTCTCATTCTTTGTAAGTACAGGAAGCTATCTCAGCATAACAGTACTGACTTAGGTTCATCTGTTCACCCACTGTACCTCAAGGAAAATGAAATGGCTTGTGTACTTAGTGAGTTTAAAAGAAAAGGGAGGCCACATGTTGACCAGACACTGCCTCACTCTCTGTAGTGAGTTACCCACATGAAACATGATCCCTTTCTGCCCCTCCAGCTGTAGGTCTGTCCTTGAAAAAAGATCTCTGTGCCAGCCTAACTCTGCTAGAAATGCAAGTCACAAACCTAGGGTTCAATACTAGGGAAACTTTGCCAACATCTGCTTTATCTTTAATTACATATGTTTTGTCACTATTTTTCAACTAGTTTAGCATTTGAGTGAAGAAGTGTAGTCTACTAATTGAACATCTTTTTATCCCAACATGTGGAATATAGCTGAAAATTATGAGAAATATTGAATATAAGGAGGTTCAAAATGAACATTTCAGAAAGATTTTTGTTGAAATTAGGGTACATGTGTGGTGCCTAGAGCTTTTTTATATGGGCAAGGCATTTTGAATCTGCCATCTGTAGATATGTTTTTCAAGCCATGAGGCTGTTTGACACAACTATATAGATGCCTGGTTGTTACAACTTTGCTTTTATACGTTGACCTGGGTCCATGAAGGGATTTTAAATAAATACAGTATTGCGTGCCACCTAAGAAATAAGGCCAAAGTAATTTCTAAAATTAATACTTTAAAGAAAAATAATGAAGTGAGATATATGAGAAGAGAATCAGGAAATATTTTAATATATTGAGATCAGATCTGGATTCTAATTTGGTTGAGATTTCTTAAATTGAGAAATTGAAAGTACGATTCATTGTCATTAGTGAATATTTTATTTGGCTCCCTGAGACAAAATTTAGATAGTTATTTTACTGGTATTAGATTGGTAAGAAAAAGGCAAGTAAAATTGAGAGTTATTGTGCAAATGCTACTAGGCTTATGTGTATCATGGAAAAAATCAAAATTAAAAAGCATGAAACTGCTATTCATAAAAGTCTTTCTGAAATGCATGAATGAAAAATGGAAAGAAATAAAATATCAGGTTGGCCAAAACATCCATAGGTTTTTTTCTGTAAAATAAAATACACATTTTTCATTTTCACCAATAACTTCATTGATATGGATATTTTAAGTATGTCAACTATCTCCTGTGTGGTATAATATTGATTGTTCTCAATCAATGTCTCCATTTGGTTGTTATGAAATTCAACTGGTCTACTCGACTGCAGACATAGGTCAGTGAGAAATCTCCAGCATGAAATGTTGCAAACCACTTTTAACGTATTTGATCAATCACAGCACCTTATCCATACATTGCACAAATCTTTTTTTTTTTTGCATTTTAGTTGCATTTTTACCTTTCTTGGAATAATAAACAATAATATGTCAAAAATGTTGCTTATTTTCTTCCATCTTTAATATTAAAATAGCTACACAAAAATTCACCAATTGTGATGTTTTTTTAATGCATGCTGATATGACAGCTGTCACAATACCATCTAACAAAATTGCTTCAAATAAAGTTAAAGACAACTAAATGCTACTAAAGCCATCTTATGGTAAAGAACAAATGAGCTTTTTGGCCATCCCAATATAACAGACATGCTACACTGCTGCCAGAGAAAAGAAAGTAACAAAAGAAATACAGCCTTCTGTATATCATTAAATGAATATGCATTTTATATAATGCTATGATATAATGAAAGTAGACAAAATTACACAATAATGTGAATAGTGGAAAGATATAGTGATTACTCATAAAGCAAAGAAATATCTTTGGGAGATTGCATAAGAAATTGATAATCTGGGAAAGAAAGTGAATGCCTGAAGGAAAAGGAAGAGAATGAGTCTTTTCACTGTATATTTTTTCATACTCTTTGATTTGTATGAATGTATTGACAATAAATAAATAAATACCCTAAAGAATCCATGCCAAAAAAAAAGTTAGAAGTAATAAACTTAGCAAGTGTGCAGATTCAAAATCAACATTCAAAAATCAGGTGCATTTTTATACACTAACAAATAATTCAAACAGGAAATAAAAAACAATCTCATTTCCAATAATATCAAGACAATTAAATATTAAATGTTTCCTGTGGGGAAGAGATGATGCTTTTGCACCCTTAGGCAAAAAAGAGGGCTATAAAATAATGGTGCTTGCAGGAGAACAGTGTTGGGGAAATATAATTGAAAGCAAAACCTTCCCCATGTTCAACAAACCTCTCCAGAGAGGTAGAAGGGAAAAAAAATAAACCCTCTGTATTGAATAAGCATTAAACCAGAATGTTATGGACACCACAGGCAATCTGCTTAGAGACTGCAAAAACAATCTTTTGTGATAGGAGGAAGTTTTTCATCTTGGCGCTAGGCACTCTAAGGAAGTTTGGCTTCTTTGCACAGAAACCAGTAGATACACTATCTTCCTTGATGCGTACATTTCAAAGGTTATTAGGTCCTTGAGAAAGCTATTCCAAGGTCATAAAGCTGGACAGAGACTTATTTATACACAGGCTGGGCAAAAGTTGATTTATGGTTATTCATATTAAAATAATAAAATAATTAATAACAATACAAGAATAAACTGTGTTCCACGTACTCACAACTATAAATCTACTCTTGCTTGAGCTTGTATCTTAAAGTTTTACATATATTTCATAGATACACTTTTTCTAAAGTAAATTCTCTAAAAACAGATAAGAAGGGAGCTGTCCTTTACTTTCTCTTATTTTTAATTTGTATTTGCCTTTACAACAGGTATCAGAACCTCAGGTTAAATTCTCACTGAATCTCAAAAATTAGTAGACTATGGAAGCAGTGCACCAGAGATTTCCTGCCTTTGGGATTTTGATAGATTAGTTGCTGGACCTCTGTCTGGAAAAATCTGAAGGCAGGAGGGTAGAGAGAGCAATCTTTATTGATAATGCAAAAAAAAATACAATGCAATAGTGGTATGTTTTCATATGGATGTCATCTTGAAATGTTAAATACTAGAAAAAGTAGATATCAGGCAGCATTTCTACCAAAGCAAGCATAAATAGAGACCTTCAAAGAGGTCAAACAGAGGAGACAACACTCAGGGAATAAATAGTACAGTTTGGAGATGAGGTGTTGATGGAGTCCTCCAAAAAACCAGTTAATGTACCCTCTTTGTAAAGCTTATATGTAGATGCCTCTTATAAAAGAAAGAATGGAAAGGCAAGATAAAACTAAGAGCACAAAATAAAAAAGAGCCTTTCCCTATGGAATTTTTATTCTTCACACTTTTATCCTTGAAGCTGAGTTGCAGAAGCCAGGAAAGAAGGAGATGAAATGTATTCAACTCCCTTCTTTTTCCCGCTCTTCCATCCCTTGCCTGGGAATGCAGAGAGACATTGAATTGGAAGTGAAAGTAAAGTCTAATTTAGATTGCATAAAATATTTTAATGCCTGAAAGTGACTGGAAAGCTATAGAGTATAGTCAAGATGTGGAGAAAGTGAGTTATCAATGCTGGCAAAAAAAAAAATCCAACAAAATGTTTTGGGAAGTGAAGAGTTAGTATGCTTTCCAGCAATACCAAACCAAGTTCATCTCATACATTAAACCATGGCCTATATTAAAAAGGTATATCGAAAATACATGCACAGATTTCTACAGGAAGAAAAATGATAGTATACATTCTTTCTGGTATTTTGTTTCTTTGGCTCCATAATGTTTTATTTGTTTTGTTTGGGGTGTGTACATGGATATATTTAGTTGCTTTTTAAGTTATTTTGATAACATAATTATACAACTTAATTACTTTACACAGAACATCCTCCCACTTTCCCTCTCCCACTTTATCTCAATGTTTCAGTTATATAGCAAGGTAAAATTAGCTTGTATTGCTATCATTTAAAACATTTTTGTTCCCTTGTGTACCACCAGTTTTACAATTGTAGTACTTTTCCTAATATAAATAGTTTCATTACTTGACAGCAACTATTGCATTGTCTCTATGATTCTAAATTCTTCATTTGGCTGAATCTATTTTTGGGCAGTATTTTATCTTCAAGCGATACCTTTCCAGAAAATCTATGGATGCTAGTTTCTGTGAGTTCTCATACTGTGTAAAGACCTTTCTTCTGCATCTATGCATGAATGACAGTTTGTGTTTAACATTTGATTCTTCCTTAGAATCAACAGCCATTGCATTACTGTAAATTGGAATTGACTATTGCTATTGAGATCTCTGAGCCAGCTTGATTTTTTCCTCTTCATTAGTTAGTTGGCTTAGAGTTTTTCTGCCTACAAGCTTGGTCAATACTTATTTCACATTTAAAATTCAGTGTTTGCCTCTGACCAGTGCCAAGGTCCAAGATGCCCAGAGTCTTCAGGTGGGAGTAGGTCTTCCTGACGGCAGTGGCAGTGTGGCAGTCCTGTGGGGCCTCTAGAATAGGGTGTGTCAGGGAGGGACAGGAGAAAGCAGAAAGATCTACAGTGGCTGTGATGGCCTTTGCATGGGTGTTGGTCCTTATGGCACTTCTACCCACAGGGTCATAGAATCCGGTAATCTGTACATCAGTTTCAATAACTGCTGTCACAATAGCCACAACAGCCTCAAAACCATGGAACCCCTGGAAGGATGGCAGGGTCCTGAGGTCCACAGCCTTCTGAGCTTTCTTTCTACCCTTCTACCTCACCATCCTCTTGCTAAGAGACTTAAGCCAAGAAACATCTCTACTTTCATATCTCATTTTAAAAACCCAATCAAAATGACACCTAGAAGTCCAGTGTAACAAGCTAAAAAAAAGATATTTATCAAACCTACTAATTCTGTCCCTTATATTATAAGCACAAAGAATGTTGAAAATCCCACATTTGACTGGTTTTAAGAACATAGGAAAGATTTATCTAGACAGTGCTTGCCAGTATTTAATCTTTTGGAGTTTCATGTACAGGAGTAAAGAGAATAACATCCAAAATTAATATGTGAGTTTATTAAATGTGGCTTAAGAGATATGGAAGATGTAGAATTCTATCTTAAAAATAAGATTTCATCTTGATTAAGAAAAAAAGAATGGGTTATAAAATGGAAATTAGAGGTAGGAGGTTGTTTTTGTTAATTAAGTCTATAAGACTCTAAAACAATTATGTTTAAAAATCTGTAATATAAAATACTCCCATGATTCTCTTTTGCATAGTGGAAGGAATCTCAGGATATTATTATAAATCATCTGTATTACTTGAACAGTATTAATTTAATGATGATATACTATAAAAAAGGCTTACATTGTTATGCTCTCAATGTTCTGTATCCTCTGGGCTTTGAATTTGACTTTTTATTTTACTTTCTATGTAGTAACTTATGTGTGCTAGGTCAATGATGGACAGCAAAGTTTTTCAAATTCAAGTATAATGAGTATATCTTGTTTACACACTTGTTAAGTCAAAGGGTAGACATTTCCCATCACACACTGATCTCAAATAAATCTTAAGTGTTTTCTATTTCTGCATCTGTTCAGTAATTTGTCAATTAAAAACTATGTTTGAGCCCTGGCTGGTGTGCCTCAATGGATTGGGCACTGGCCTGCAAACCAAAGTGTTGCTGGTTTGATTCCCAGTCAGGGCACATGCCTAGGTTGTGGGCCAGGTCCCCAGTAGGGAGTGCACCAGAGGCAACCACACATTGGTGTTTCTCTCCCTTTCTTTCTCCCTCCCTTACCCTCTGTCTAAAATACATAAATAAAATCTTTAAGAGAATTATGTTTAAAGTCACATTTGACAAATCTTGAAGTTAAGAGACAAGCATTTAAAGGAGCCAAAACTAATGTGAATCAGTTGTTTGGAAAGTGAAGACAACAAGCTCAAATACATTAAAATTATATAGAAACAAAAAAAACTTTTAAATTCCTTTTTAAATTCATGAATCACAATAGCCACATTTAGAACACATTTTGTACCAGTCAATAGTTTTAGTTAGAACTTGATCTTAAGGCTAGGGCTTTTATCTGGAAAGCAAATCTTTTACAACTTCTTGAAAGCATGGAAACACTTTTGGGACTACACACTCCATAACTTTTTTGGTTTAAAATGCCACATACTGATTAGATATTCTGTATCCAATATGTCCATAGTTGTCTTAATAACCAAAGTCAAATTTTTGCCATCTTTAGAAATCTTTCCACTGACAACCATATCCAAGAGATGTTAACACAGTGTGTATGGGTGTGACAGGACATAACTGAGCAGTAGCCATTCTTAGGTAGGAGCTGGACAGCAGCTGTTCCCAGACAGCACTGACCAGGAGTGCACCCCCGCTTTTAGCAGCTGCACTCCTTCCCCTCCTCCTTCTGCCTGTGTAACAAGCATATAAGGAAGCCCCAGCCTAAGCTGAGTGCCCAGAATTTGGAATTTTATCTCCTCTGGGTCTGCGGGCATGACTAAAGCCCACTTCGTAAACTCCCAGGCCGCCTGAGTTGTGTTTTCCGTAACATGGATATAAATGAATGTTCCCTTTTACCTCGTTTCTGAACACTGTACCTCAGTTTTGGGTTATATTTTGTATTTGTATATTTATGTTTTGATTTATAGTAGCTTCTCATGATATGGAACTGATGTGTACTGACGACAGCGAATTTCACATGTACTTCTCAGAACCTCCTTCCCCTTGGGTAGGACAAGATTGCTGGAGTGTGCTTGATCTGGGGTGTTTCCATTGGTCTCTATGAAAGGCTAAAGCCACCCAGAATTAACTCTCTCTTCCCTCAGGTGAGTTAGGCTTTGATAAAATTCCAGTAGTTCACAGGCACACCTTGTAAAAAGAACAACAGCATGCCCTACCGAATTTCATAATGGTTCCTTTTCCCCTCCTCCTGGAAGCATGAGGAAATTTTTCTCCATGATTCACTCTGAGAACATGCTAAAACTGCAGGCGGTAAAACTCACAGATGTGTGCACCCCCTCCACACACCATGACTTGGCCTCCTAGAGATTTTAATTCTCAGAATTGTCCACACTGAGCCTCCAGAAATTAAATTACAGTTCAGGTTTCTCTACCCACCCCACCTCCACCCCATCCCCCGCACAGGTTCTCATGCATGTTTCAGCTTGTTGATTTCTGCCTCACTAAGTTGTCTCTGTTTCCGGCCATTAGTTTATTTAATTGGGAAACAAGGGGCAGCATTTCTTTCTGTAACTTTACTTACTGTGGGTCTAAGAAAAGCTACTGATTTTTGGTTTGCTTGGGTTTTTACTTGTTAGGACAGATGACGATTCTCAAGCTTATTACAAGGTTGACTGGAAACTAATAGTCCCAGTTCTTTTAGCTTTTGTGGTGCTTCTGTGATCTGTGACTTCATTTTTGATAATCATAAAAATTAAAATAATTAGGGTTTTCATTGTTTAAAAATGAATAAAAGTGAAAATCTAAACTTTTCAAAGTGTTTTTAAAAAATTTTCTAGTACTTTATGTAAAAATCTCTTTTCACTTCCCTTGATATTCCCTGAAATCAAGGCAAGCCTTTGGCCACACTAACCTTCATGCAGTTTTAATAAACCTTCCGGATGTCAATGTCTGTTTATGGTCCCTCCAACAACCAAAAAGCACATCCATCAAAAGCTTAGTCCCAGCTGATAACTCTTCTGTGTTGAGTATTTCCTTGAAGCTGTACCAAATCATTGTAAACCTTGCACTGTCAAATCCACATGACACCTTTTATTTCTCTGCAACAAGTTCAGTAAAATCACTTTCACGTCTTTTCTCAGTTATTATGAGTTAGCCCAAAGACACAATTTATCAAAAGAGTAAAACACAGTGATATAAAGAACACACATTTTAGAACACATAGAAATCAAATTAGTATAGGAGAACACTGAGGTAACTGTACACACACCACAAGAAAAACATAATTTAAGTGGTAAGTACAAACAAATGATGCATTGGGTAGAGTTAAATTCGATAAATGCATGTATTTCTATTTTCCTACTGCAAGTGGAGTGTTTTCTTACTGCGCTTATTTATCTGGGCCACTGCCTCAGAACATTCCCTCTAAGAACATTTCCTTTCACAGTCCTGACATGGGCTCTGAAGCTAAATTCCTCACTGTTCAGATCCTGATCCTCATTTGCTTTGTGATTTTGGTTATTAAAATCCGTTTTCTTTAGTTTCCTAATCTATATAAGGAGGGTCAGAAATGTTTTTATGATAATTGAATACAGCAAGGTAAAAAAAGTGTGTGATCTATTCCAGGCAGAAAAAGGAACAATCAGGAAAATGAAGAAGCAGTGAGTTAAAAATTCTGAGAAATGATGAGAGAGTTGAAGCTTAGACCCTGAGGGTAGCACTGTGGAATGAGGTAACAGATGGAGCTGATGTTTAAGAAAATAATGAGCCTTGTAATCTACATTTTAAAAGTAGGATTTCTTTGTGGGAGCAAAGGAAGGTCACTGAAGTTTTTTAAAGATCAGATCAAAGTATTTAAGTCTAGAAAAAATAGTTTAGAAACATTTTTTGTAACAATTCTGAAAGGTTAGTAAACAAGACTGGAAGAAAGGAAACCAGTTAGGAGAGTAGGGATGTCAGTGAATGTACAAGAAAAGGAAGACAGAAGGTATCTGATAGACACTAAATCACTATATTTGATAGTGATTATATATGTAATGTTTTAATGTTATAATGTTATGTTATAATGTTTTATATAAGGTTTCATTAATAATATATTCAATTAAGTAAATTGGAACAAGTGCACTATTGGTAGTAAGTAGTAAATAAAATATTATCTCTCCACTCAAAACCATTTGTTACTTCATCTTCTGCAGCAAAACAAAAAGCAGTTTTACAACCCTTTATAATCTCCACAATTTAGTCTCATATTTATTAACTGTAGTTTTTCCCCTGCAACTTTTATATTAACTACTTTGTTCTACTTACAATCCTTAACTCACCATAAGTTTCTAGTCCTTTAGTTGCTTATGTTACCACCTGAGCCTAAAGGTAATTTTTCCGTTTCATTTTTAAAGTCTAAATTCCAGTTTGTGTCCTCTTTCCTTTGTTTTTTTTTTCATCCCTTCCTCTCTTCCATTTCTTCTTTCCTTCATTTTTTAAAATTTCTTTTATGTCTGTCTTGATTTCTTCATACCCAACACCAAACACTATTTATCAGTCACATGCTTTGATGCAGTATTTATCACAGTGTGACATGCGATCATTTGTCACTTGTTTCACTAACAATAGACTCTCATGTTTAGGGCTTTAAAGTTGCATCAGTCTATAATTCAAAGGGATATTAAAATAGCTTACTTCTTCAACCTCATTATTTTTATATTTGCAAGAAATAAAACACAGGCAATGCCAGCACTGACTCTAAAACTTTTTCAGTTTTTGTTTTTGCATTTCTGCAGCCTTATCATTATTTAACTCCTTGAAATTTGTTTCTTTAATTAAAAATTAATATTCAGAGATGATTAATACATATACATGGTTTTCCCTATGAGGTCCAAATGAGTATGGGTAAATGGTATAATTAAGCATTTGGGACATGTGTGCACTGGAAATAGTGTTCTGTATAGTTAAAGAAGCCTAGAAGGGCTGGAGCTATTTTCTCCGATATAGACTCACTGCTTTCTTAGGCAGTTGGTACCCTCACCTCTTAGCCTTTAGAGCACTATTTATTAACAACCCTCATTATTTTCCTAAGACCTGTAAGCCCTAGCGCATTGGAGTCCTTGCTTGAGAGGTTGATCTACTCAACAGAAGACTCAACATCCTGCAAAATCCCATATCATAGAACTGGGATAGTGTGGGCTATTGTGACTGACATTAATTCTTAATTTCATAGAACTTGAAAAAAATTGATGCATATGAGATTACATGTTGGTGGCAGTGTTCCATTAGCTCCAATGGGAATGGACGATAGATAGTGAAGGAGATAGTAACTGAATACAGATGGAGAGAGACAGAGAGATGAGAGAGAATGAGACACAAGAAGAAAAACATGAGAAAATAAAGTTAACTAGATTAAGATTATGTCACATGTCCTTCATAACTAGATTCTGAGGTCACAAACTACATATTTTTGAGATTGCCTCTTGTTCATGTCAATGAAAACTTAAGACTGGGCAAAATTGTACTGTTAACAAACAGCATTGCTGACAGAGGCAGAGGCTACTTTTTGGAAGTGGTACAAGGGGCCTTGCTAACCATCCCAGCAGGAGCTCCAGACTCCAGATGTTAGAGTTCAGACATCTCAATTGCAGCTCCAAATTAGACAAACAACCTACTATCACCAGCTGGAACTATCCCACCTACTAGATGTTAAATCTTTAAATTCGAAGGAGAATAGTTATTTTTTTCCTTGATATAAGATCTATGAAAATTTCCTGGTTTTCTTTAAGCAAAGAACATTATGATTTTTGATATCAAATATTGTGCTCTTTCTAATAAATACTAACTAAAGATTAATAGCATCAATATCAAAATAATTTTGACATTGCTTCAGCAAATGTTCATTAAATGCCTAATCGAAAACTAAAAGTATTGGAGTAAAAGGGTAAACAACATAAAGTCATGTTCATGTCTTAATGGTGACCAGCCCAAAACAGCGTGGATATGGGCTCCTTAGTGCCAAAGGATGGGTCCAAAACATTCCTTAGAAAAATCTCTGGGTTTTTGAAGCCTGAAATTTTGTTTCATAGAATATGTCAAATAGGTTTAATTATGTTTTTTAAAATCTTTGAAATCCAGTATTTTATTAACATATGTTTTGATGTTGAATTTGAATAAACTTTATTAGTTTTCTTTGGGATATGTTATATCTTTTCCATCTGAAGATATGTCATCTCATATCTGGAAATTTCACTAAATTCTATTTTTCAATAATTTATTTTTTATTATTTAGCTTTTTTGAGAGAGGCCAATAATGTACATACAGAATCTTACTAGATTGCCTCTGTAATGATCTCATTCATCCTTTAAATGCTTACTTTTTGCCTTATCATTTTACTTCATTATTTTTGTTCTCTCTAGAATCCATTTCCAGTGATTACAGAGACATGACCACTGCTTTGTGCATTTTCCAAATTTTTCTATGATTTTTAATTTTTCCATTGTTTTATGACTTACCAATTATACATCTCTTTCTGTTACCACAATATTTCTTTCTTGTCAGATATTTCTGCTTTGTACTCTAGCTTCATACAGGCCAATATGTTATTGCTTAAAATTTTGGTAATGTCTTGTAAAGGCTTCTCTTCTTGGCAATATATGTCTTCTAAGAATCATTTTCTAGAGAGTGATTTTTCCTTTTTTGGCCTTCTGTCTTCCCTTTCATTCCATTGTCCTCCCTCCCTTCCTTCCCTACGTGATTTTTTCTATTATAATAATATACTACTCATCCTGGCTTTTATAGGATTATTTATCTTTGAAACAGATGAGTATTTCCAGGGCCAGCAGTTTGTAAAAGAGAAGAGTACATGCATGTTTAAGGTGTGTGTATATGTAAGGAAGGAAGAAGAGGGAGGCCATTTTCCTAGACAGAAAACAAGCATTATTCTTGGGCCAAGGTGTTTTGGGCCTATAAGCTTATTGATGCATTTAGCCCAACTTACTCCCAGTCCCAATCATTTACTTGTGTTATGTAGCTGTGGGGCTGTTCAAAATTCAGTGTCTCTTTTTTCTTCCAACTGCATGAACAAATCTGTCCTACTAACTAAATATGGACTTTCTATGGTGTTCTTCGTGTAGATTCATTTCTACTGCATCATAGGCCAAAATAGCATTCAGAAAGTCTCTGGTACACAATATCCACACCAGTTGAAAACAGAATATGCCCTTGACTTTTGAAAGTGGTACTGTTCCAGGTCTTCCTGAGATCTTAGCCCAGAAATCCTGCCTCTGCTTCCACTCTCTTTGCCTTGATTTGCCTTCTTTGTTTTTGCAGCTCTACCCTACTTTTGTTTTGTGGTTTTAGTTCCTTTCATTTCATTGAAGATGATGCTTGCAGTTTTATTTTCCTCCAGTATAAAATAATACTTAGCTGTTTATAATAAGACCAATTATGTAACAAAAAGTGCTGCCAAATTTGACATAAATACAATGGTTTCAAAACACATTCATGTTTTATACTGTGAATATTTTTGCTAACCAGGCAAGAAAACATTTCTGAAAATTTGATTTCTTAAATGGTACTGATATTAACATTCTATATAAATACCAGTAACCAAGGATACCATATATTGTTTATAGTCTTTAAGTAACATGATGGAAAAATTTTACATGCTTCATCAACAACATTGACTTTATAATACTTTTGTATATTAGCATATATTATTCCCTTTGTAGATTATGAAGCTCTTTTGTTAAAAAGAACACTTTACACATTTATATGCTATAACAGAGAGCACACATTTGGTATGTAAAACATACTTATAAAATTAAAGTTTCATAGCTGAATGGTAAAAAACTAAAAAAACTATTTTAACAAAATATTTGAGACAGAGGACATTTATGTATTCAGATCCATTATTCCATGCAATTAGTAGGAATAGATACATAATACATGGTATTTATCACAGAAAGTGTTTAAAGATAATCATATTCTCAGGGATATTCAAAGTTAAACAGTACTATATTTTCAGAATGTTTAATCTAATCTCACATGTCTAAAAATTGTTTTCCAAATCTTTGGCCAAGTGACATCTTTTATATCTATTAATCACAGCCTCTGTTGTCAAGTGATACAGTGGACATCAGGTATTGGACAGTACTTTATAACAGAAGATAAAAAAGCAAAAGATTTTTTAAAGCAAGTAAATTTACATGTAAAATTTATAGAAAATTTAACATGTGCTGATTGAATCATTTATGCCATCTTTCTTTTCAGTGTCTTTTGATTAAATAAATCTATTATAATTCTGCTTATACTTCAATACATGATTTTTCAAAAAATATTTTTAATGTTTTTCTATTCATTTGCTGTCTGCCCTCTCTTCAAAATGTTCCTATATATTTCTTTTATTTTCAATTGTTTTTGACATTGTATAAACATAAGTGTGAACTTTTCAATTAAAATACCATAATTCATAAAATATACGTAATTAGTCAGCTATTTGCCAAAATAACATCTCTGCCCTGACTAGCAGCCTGAAGTTTGTTCATGAGTAGATAGGTTTTAATGTCCCAGATTCATAAAGAAATAGAGTTCAGGTGTCTAGTATAAACACACCTGGACAGCTGGCCCCATGCTAGACCTCCTTAAAACCCAAGTCTGAACTTCTGGTGCCTTCCAACCATCAGGAGACCAATCTGTAGACAGAAGCTGCTCCTTACAAACTTATTTTTTGGTCCCAGGCAAAGGACATCACAATTTTAGTTTATTTTTTTGTGGCATGACATCTGATTCTTTTTTTAAAAAAAGATTTTATTTATTTACTTTTAGAGAGAGGAGGAGAGAAGGGAAAAGAGAGGGAGAAAAACATCAATGTGTGATTGCCTCTAGTGTGCCCCCTACTGGGGACTTGGCCCATAACCTAGGCATGTGCCCTGAGTGGGAATCGAGCTGGCAACCCTTTGGTTTGCAGGCCAGCACTCAATCCATTGAGCCACACCAACCAGGGCTATATCTGATTCTTAACAATGGCCAGCTTTCTACACAAACTGTAATCAGCTACTGCAAAAACCAGTTACTTTTAAAAATGAACAATAAAACTTTTAAATAAGAAATTAATGGACATGGTATAACATTTAAAAGAGAATAACTTTTCTTCCTTGCATTTTTCCCTCAACACTTCCAACACTCAATTAGAAGTGTTTATATTCTCTTCCTGTGTATGCCTCTAAAGATATTCTGTTTAGAGAAAAATAGTACCTATATTGTGTCTTTTTAAAACTAATTCTACAACATGTACATTATTCTAGACCATGTTTTTCAGTATTATGTATTACTATTCCTATATGTACATATTGTGAACATTGGAATTCAGGGAGTATATGGAGAGTACTTTGGGACATGAATCAACCAGTGGAGTTTTCCTTCACTGAAGCAAGTAAATAAGGGGGTTGGTTCTTTGGACCTCAGTGCCAATCAGTTATAGAGAGAGGAGTGATTTCCTGGGGAGGCAACTCCAGTTGGCCAAGTCCAGTGAGCAATCCATCATAGAAGTACAGCTATGAGCAACCAAACTCAGAGCAACTGGAGGACGGATACACTGACCCACTAACAGAGAACTGGGTGGAATATTACATTACAATACATATGTTTTTACATTAATATTTTATTTGATAATTTTGCTCAATGCTTGCTTTTATTTTTAAGTTGTTAAGGGGCAATCCAGCCATACATCACAGTGAGGAAAAAACCATTAAATAGATATTAATCCAGGCAGAGACTACTAGTGGATCCTGAACAAGGCCTTCAACAAAATCAATATAATTTACCAAGATCTTCTACATAAAAAAAAATGAACTTCAAACCTACCATTCAATCCCTCCATGCCCTCTACTGAATGTGTCTCTCTGAAAGCAGAGGACAAGGGGCAACTGATCAATCAACAGAATAGTGACAAACAGACGGAAACAATGAAACCAATGACCACTGGGGGCAATGGAAAAGGGTTTAGGTAAGCCGGGAAGAGTTCAGAAGGCTAACAATGAAAAGACTTGACACAAACCTCAGGAGTTTGTTCAGAGAAAGAAATAAGAGTGAGTTCTAGAATTTTTTTGAGGAAATGCAAAAGGGTGATGAATAGGGTTCCTGGTCTTGAAAGCTAGTGGGATCGTATTACAAAAGCAGCCTTTTAAAAAATGGACTTAGGAAAGTGTTTATACTCAAAAGAAAAACATTGAAGGTAAAATGCCAATAAACTAGGCAAAGAGATGCAGGGAGAGATGGAGTTGGAGATGTGGTTAGGGCCTGACTGTGAAGTAACTATAAAATAGTTAAAGTATTTTCATAATCAAAACAATAAGAAACTATTTTTGGTTAAAAATTGATTAAGCACAATAACATCTGAGAATGCAAATATTCTTTTATTGGACTGAGGATATCATGTTAATATGCTGAGTTAATTCAAATTCCATACTTCAGAGAATAAGACCGAGCAAATAATTTGTTCAATTATTTGACAAGAGACCCAGGATACCATGTTTTTAAAAAACATTAAAACTTGTTATTTAAAGATAAGATTGTATTTTATTAGACATAATTATTAAAAATCAAGATACTTTTTAAATATTTTAAGTCAGTGTGACCAAGGGACTGATTTTTTAAAAGATTTTATTTATTTATTTTTAGACAGAGGGGAAGGGAAGGAGAAAGAGAGGGAGAGAAACATTGGTGTGTGGCTGCCTCTTGTGCACCCCGCACTGGGGACCTGGCCTGCAACCCAGGCATGTGCCCTGGCTGGGAATCGAACCAGTGACCCTTTAGTCAGCAGGCCAGTACTCAATCCACTGAGCCACACCAGCCAGGGTGAGAGTGATTTTTTGTCTATCATTTAAAATTTTTTTAATTATTTTTGATAATTTAAATCAGTTTATAAAATTTAAACCTTGTTTAATACATTTCTTAACTAGCAAATTTATTCTTCCTTTAAACATAAACTTTGTCAATGCTTCATTAAAAATTTAGTCAAATGACTGTTGAATTGTTTTCATCCGACTGTATTTCAAATCTCATTTTGATCTATGGATAGAATTTGAAGACTGTAATCACTCTCACTTTCCCCCTCCACCCAGGACACTTTATGAGGGTTTTAAGATACTGTAATTTCCTCAAGCTTCTTTCTGCCTTCAGTGACTTCCTTTATTTAATAACCTTTGCTTATTCTTCTTCATCTACCCAAACTTATATTGCTGGGGTCTCCAAGTTTCCAATTTGAACTTCTCAACTTTTCTGTCATTTAATCCCTTTCTTATTTCATTCTGTTATTACATGGCATTAAATACCATCTATCCACTTGTGAATCTCAAATTTATACATCCTGCCTTGACCTAACCCATGAATTTTAGGGCAATATTTAAGTGACCACTTAATATCTCCTATACCTCTCAAATTTACCATTTTCAAAATTGAGCTCTAATCTTGGCACTTTGCCTATATCTTCCAACATCTCTCCATACTCAGAATGAATTGTTCCATTTTGTTGATTGCTCAGGCCCAATATTTGGAGGCATCTGGAACCTGTTCTTTCTCACCCATCTGTTCTCCAATTCTTCAACAATAGTTCACTGGCTCAGTATTTAAAATAAAACTAGAATCTTACGTCCTCTTACTACCACCATCTCAAACCAGTCATCTCTCCCCTGGGATCCACAAATGCCTCTTCGAAACTGATACAACTCTTGCTTCCTTTCCGCTGTTGTAAGAAATATTTGATGTAAGAAACTCAGCTGCAGAAATATTCTGTTAAAAAGTAAATCAGATTATACCACTCTGCTCAAACCTCCAAAGTTCCTAGTATCGCTCAAAATAAAATACAAAGTTTAAAATAGTGCACAAGGCCCTATGTGATCTGCCATAATATTAGCTACATCTCAAAAGTTAGCATCTAAGACTTTCTCATCACTTCCCATTCCCATCATGCTGGTTGCCTTGCTATGTGTTTTATTGCTCAGAGCCTTTGCTCTTATTGCTCCCTGTTGCTGCAGTTTCTCTTTGCAGTAAACTGCATGGAACATGTTCTCATATTCCCAATGCCTTCATTTGAATATTAAATTCTCAGGGGTAAATTGCCCTCCTCCAACACCACTTATTCTTTTCTGCTTTATTTTTCTTCATGGAAAACTGAACATCTAATATATTATACATTTTTATTACTTATATTTTTTGTCTATTTCTCCTTTCTGGAATATAAAATTTATGAAGGCAGGGGAGGTTTTTTATCTCTCTCTTTTTTCATAACTATATCTTTGCTTCTGGAACAATACATGAAATATTTTATGCATTTAATAAAATAATACATTATTTAATAGAGGAATAAATTATTTGTTATGATGAATTATTCTGAAGTACTGAATAATTATAAGCACATTGTACAGTGTCAAATGCATCTATACTTATATGCATTGAAATAAACAAAGAGGTACTCAAAGTTGTTTATCCAGGTATGCTCATTAGGAAATTATTCATAATATCTAAACATTTGAATCAAGTTTATTTTTAAGTAGTTAAATTATTGTTCCTGGTTATGGTGAAGTACAATAAAAGCATTGACATTATATTGTATTTATAAATAACAAAAAAACACAGAGAAAGTCCTTCATTTTCTTACATGTGTGTATAATGTATATGTGTGTTTGTGTGTGTTTAATTGAACTATTTTCCCTTAGTTCTCACTTTACAACAACAGTATGATGATAATGCCTTAAATGTACTTTATCACAAACATGAACTTATAAGTATACACATACTTTCTTTCTTTGTGTGTGTGTGTATGTGCATGTGTGTGTGTGTGTGTGTGTGTGTATATATATGAAAAGAGAGAAGAGAAAAGAGGGCATAAGGAAACAAAAGGAGGAAGGAAAGAGGGAGGGAGAAAGGGGAGGAACAAAGAAGAGAAGAAACAGATGGAGAGAGGGAATTGTCTATGAATTATCCAATAAAATAAAAGTAACTATAGATAACTATATGCAAATAACTTTAAATAGGTAGGTAGGTAAGTAGATAAATAGATAATTATAGATAACATAGGTATTTTACATTTTTTTCAAGGACTTGTATTACTCTTTGCATTAAAAGGGTATATACTAGAAAGTATGATATTACTTGTTGCTTCACACATTTAGTACTTAAATACATTTAGCACTACAAATTGGTTTTAAGTGTAAATTATTCCATTTAGCAATTAATGTTCACTCAGATAATTTGAATATGTGCTGGGTTTAGCACCTTACCAGAAGCAGTGACAGCCTTTGCTCTCCTACTTTCTCAAGTATGTCACAGAGCTTTTATTTTTGGTATACTGAGGGGAGTTTGTGGGAAATACTGAATTTCCCTGCTAACACCTCTGATAACAGACCAGTAGTTTTCTAGCATCATACTAACAATGTCCTCTCAATTTTTAATCACATTAGTGGTGACAAAAACTAACTTAGGCCAAAATTAATAATACAATAAAGATACTGCAAAAACATCCAAAGAATTGACTTTGAAATATGCAAAGATAATTTTATCCAAATGTTTTTAAAAAGACCTTTTAAAAAACTTTCTACTAAAATATATTTTACTATTTTATATGCCTGTCTTCAGATAAACATATTATACAGTCTGCAAGTACTGCATGACCTTATAGAGTCTACAATGAATAATAAAGAATGTAAAGAATTAGTTATACCCTTGGCAATATCAAGAGTTGCAGCATTTCCCTGACAGGTGTGGCTCAGGGGGTTGGGAGTCCTCCCGAAACTAAAAGCTTGCAGGCCTGTGTTGCCAGCCAAGTCACCAGCTGGGGGTGTGCAATAGATGTTTCTCTCCTACATAAATGTTTCTCTCCTTCTCTTTCTCCCTCCCTTCTCCTCGCTCTAAAAACAAATAAATAAAATCTTTAAAAAAAGAGTTTCAGGATTAAAATATCCTTTTGCCCTTTAATGATGTTACTTACAATGTTTTTGCCTGCCTATTTCCTTCTCATATATATTTAAAGTATTATATGTTATTTCATTTTGACTCATATTCACATCTTCTCTCATTGTTTTTTATACTTGGGAGGTTCTTTTTGTTGTTTTGTTGAGGTGTTTTTGTTTGTTTTGTTTAGTTTTTGTTTTTACATTTTAATGGCAGATAAGTATTTCACCCTTATATAACTATTCAAAGACTAGAATAGCAAAAGCTATACATTTCTTCAAAAGAAGTGCTATTTTAAAGGGACAGATAGAAAAAAAATCCCTCAAAGGAGTTCCAGTTAGTTTAGAGACATCTTCTTCCTCATTAATTTTAATTGTACCCTGTGAGCCTATGATCTCATATGATCCCATTTACCAAGAGGATGAGCTAAAGGTGACAGGCTAGGAAACTTTCAGGAAGTCATGGAGAACACAACTGAGTAATCTTACCTCCATGTAGTAAATGATAAGGTTACAAGGGAATTCAAATATGAAGAAAAATGATTTTATTAGCAGTTGAAGAGTAGGTCAGCATAAAGGTCTTAAATCCAATTTCTTCTAATTTTATAAAAAATGACTCTAAAATCTCTTTGGAATATTGAGACTGAAAAATGTGATCAACCACAACCAAGTCTAAATCTTCATAAACAACATCAAAGGATGAGTTGAACATGATGTAGTGTCTTATTATTTCATGACCTGGAAATTTTTATTTTCCTTTTTTTTTATACACTTAACCTATTTAAATCCATCCATTGTATCCTTTTATATAAATAAAACCATGAAAAGTATAGTTACAAATACCATACTTGAACAGTTATAAAAGCTATAAACACAGAAGTTTAAGAACATTTAGGTTTACATGGCACAGTAATTCTTAAAGTATTTATCATACGTAATAAAGTCCAGAAATATATGTACAACTAAAATAGTTTTGCTTATCACATCTAACGAAATGATTACATGTACCATACCAAAAAAAAAGGTAATATTGGAGGGGGAAAAGAGAGAAACTAAATAACTAAAAATCTAAATTAAATACAGCAAAAATTTTTTAAATTTTTTAAATTTTTAAAAATTTGTGTAATTTAATAATATTGTTGCTTTCTTAAAAATACTGGATAAGGTTTCAAAATCTATATCTTTATATAATTCTGATATACTTATCAAATAACATTAATCAATTCAAATACGTAATTATTAATGCTTGTTGGTGGGTAATTTATTTATAGTGTGTGAAGGTTCAGAAGGAGCCACCCCAAGATATTCCTCAGTAGTATACAGATTACTTTGAGCTAATGGCAATTTTAGCTCCAAGCTCAAAAGAAACTTCTGCACCTCCCTTTAACTACCTAGAAGAACTTGAATAGCAGCTTTCTTGAAAATAAGAGATCAGCAGAGAAAATTTATTTGGCCTATCTATATAGGGCAGAGCAACTCTTCTTATCACTCCTCAATGACCCTTTGCAACCCCCCAGGTGCATTACCTCCCTAGCTCAATACCTCAGTCTGCTGTCTATTTACGAACTTCTCTTACATGTGGGATCTCTCACTCTCTTATGTAAGCAGGGTTCTCATACATATGTATGTATTCAATTTGGTTATTTTCTCTTGCTACCATGTCTCATGTAACCTTTAGGTCAGTCAGAAGAGCCTTGAGGGTAGAGTTTGTTCTCCCCAAAACAATAGTTTCATCCTATAATAATTTTTATCCATATCTAGTATGTCTCCTGCCCTTTGGTAGGCAAAGAGAGAAGGAAGTAATGACTAAGACAAGGCAAATGTCTGCTACCAACTGCTTCACCATGTTTTAGGGGAGATAATAACAACAATGCATAGAAGAAAGAGCAATACAGGAGTCAGAGACACATGCTTTTGGATTTAAGGGAAAGAAAAGAGTGTTTTTTCTTAGAACTCTGAGTTATGGCATTCTTTTTGCATGACTAAGAACCAAATATAAAATATAAAATATCATCATAATCAAAACTTAATAGATCTTGGTGTTCATGAATCACATCTCGTGCAGAGTGTTTTGGCTAAATATCAAATCACCCAGGTGACTTAGCTCCATTACAGGCCAGATTTGACACCCTGCAACTTCTGGCTTTTCCAAAACTAAAATCACCTTTGAAAGGGAACAGATTTCAGACCGTCCATGAGATTCAGGAAAATATGACAGGGCAGCTGATAGTGACTGGGAAAACTGTATAAGGTGCCAAGGTGCCTACACTGAAGGAGACTGGGGGTCATTGTCCTATGTACAGTGTTTCTTGTATCTTGTATTTTTTCATATTATGTGCCTGGACCCTTGCTGGATAGATCTCATAATTGCCATATAATATTATATTACATTCATTTATACAACATAATAATTTCCTATTTTGAGATGAGCAGCATAATAAGTCTAGTTAACATCTATCACCACACATAATTAAAATTTTTTTCTTATGATGAGAACTTTTAGATCTACTCACACAGGAACTATTAAAGATACAAGGTTAGTATTTTTAATAGTAGTCACCATGCTATACATCACATTCCCAGAATTATTTATTTTATAACCAAAATTTTATACGTTTTGGCCACCTTAACGCACTTTGCCCACTCTGCTTCCGACCATCTTTGAGGACCACCAAACTGTTTGCTGTATGTATTGATGAGATTGATGTTAGTTTTTTTGTTTGTTTGCTTTTGTTCAGATGATACAGTATTTGTCTTTCTCTGTCTGGGTATTTCACTTAGTATAATGCCCTCAAGGTCTAACAATTTGATTTGCAAATGATGAGATTCCCTTCTCTTTTATGGCTGAATAATATCCCATGGTATTTATAAATGACACTGTCTTTACCCACTCATATATCAGGGAACTCCCAGGTAGCTTCCAATGTCTTGGCTGTTGTGAATAATGATGCAGTGAATATGGGAGCCCATACTTCTTTCCAAGTTAGAGTTTTGTTTTCTTCAGATAAATAACCAGAAGTAGAGTTTCTGGAGCATGCAGTGGTTTTCTCACCACTAGCACAACGCATTACACTGTCTATTGCAGTTGTGTTACAATTGCCTACAATGTTCAGTACAGTAGCATGCTGGGCATGTTTGTAGCCTAGGACCTGGAGGGGAACAAAATTTCTCACCCCCAAAATGGCTGTTTGGCGTAAGGATTGTTTTATCTGGTAGTTTTAAGAAACAGCAGACCTGAGAGAAGCTCTGAAAATCAAATAGAAGTTATCTTTTGTAAAAAGATATCTGAATTTGTAAAGGAATTGTTCCTTTGTAAGAGTATCTTCCACCCTGTACAGTGAGAGTGGGATAGCCTTATCTCTAGAAACTCTTATCAGTGTAGAAGGCACCCTTACATCTGCATAACAACCTTGTTTACTGTGCTTTTCCCTATAACTTCCTATAACTGACTCTTCCCACCCTCAACAACATCTTTTGCCTTCAGCAGAAGAACAGATGGCATTTCATTTGAAGATATTTAAGGTGAATGTCAGATAAAGATCGTTTTTAAAGGTGGTAGCTTCAACAATTTTGATGAGTTAATCAGTTTTTCCAAGTCTCTCCCATGTATACAGGAAGTATACATGTCATTAAACTTTTACTTTTTTCTCCTGTTATTCTAAGCCAAGAACCCAGAAGGGTAAAGGGAAAATTATCTTTTCTTCCCCTGTAGAGTAATAGACCTTTCTGTCAGACAGCCTAGTTGTGTGATAGGCTATTTTCTAGGTTTGCACAGGTACACTCCATATGTTTGTATAATGACAAAATCACCTGACCGTGCATTTCTCAGAACATATCCTTGTTGTTAAATGGTGCATGGCTGTGCCATATTTTAACAACAGGCATGCTGTTGTTCAGCAGATCTCGAGAAGTCATTCATGTTGCATAATGAAACTTTGCATTCATTGAAAGGAAACTCCCTATTTCCCTCTTGTATCTAATTGATTTTAGCCTATATTATTTTTGTATCAGTAACTATATTTCAAGTTTTTCATATCCAGTTAAATATTATTTTTTTCATTTCTGATGTATTGTTTTGGTAATTTCTTTCTTATCTCATCTCTATGAATATACTGAAGTAGTTGTTTTGAATATATTGTCTCTTCTGAATTGCAGATTTCCGTAGCCAACCTCCTCAGTGTTAGGTTTTGTCATGTATTTTTGGAATTCTTGTTTTCCAGCTCATTTTGAGAAAGATTTTTCTTTCTCTCTTTGTGCCTTTCTTCTTTCCACCTGTTTTTTTATTTTTTCCTTCCTTCCTTCTTCTCTTCCTTTAATCTATCTAGCCCCCCTTTTAATTTTTATCTCTCCCTGAGTTTTCGTTTTCTAAGTACCTTAATAAACTTATATCATCCTTCAATAAAACCATACATTTATCTGAACCAATAAATTACATAGAAGAAAACATAGGTGCTAAACTTGGAGAAAACATTTTAAAATTTTGATTCCAAATGCAAGGGAAGTAAAGTCAAATATAAATGAATAGGACTATATCAAACTAAAAAGCTCTCTCCAGCAAAAGAAACTGCCAACAAAACAAAAAGGCAACCAAATGAATAGAAGACGATTATTTGCAAACAGTCCAGACAAAGGGCTTAATGTCCAAAATATATAGAGAATTCATACAACTCAACACCAAACAATCTAATTTAAAAAAGAGCAGAGGGCCTGAACAAACACCTCTCCCAAGAAGATGTATAGACAACCAACAAATACATGAAAACATACTCGACTTCACTAGCTATTAGGGAAATGCAAATCAAAGTACAATGGGCTACCACCGCACACCTGTTAGAATATCTGTTATCAACAAGAAAAGTAATAAAAAGTGTTGATGATGTTGTGGAGCTGACAAGGTTGAGGAGAAAATAAACATTTCATTCACTGCTGGTGAGAATGTGGACTGGTACAGTCACTATGGAAAACAGTCTGGCAGTTTCTCAAAAAGTTAAGAATAGAGTTACCATAAGATCCAGTGATCCTTCTCCTGAGTATCCACCCAAGAAATTCAAAAATATTTATCCACAAAGATATCTATGACCCCCTATGTCACTGCACTATTATTCATTGTGGCCAAGACACAGAGACAACCAAACTCTCCTTCAATAGAAGGTTGGATAAAGAAGGGGTGGAATATATACACAACGGAGTACTACTCAGCCAAAAGAAAAGATAAAATTATGACACTGTGACAACATGCACAAATCTTGAGAATATTATACTAAGCAAAATAAGTCAGTCAGGAAAAGTTAAGCACCATAAGATTTCACTCAGATGTGGAATACAAAACTGAAACTTGTAAACAGCCAACATATGGTGGTTGCCAGAGGGAAGGGGGTGGGGGAATAGTGAGAGGGTAAAGGAGGTAAATACTTGTTGACATAAGATGATTTAACTTTGGGTGGTGGGTACACAGTGCAATATACAGATTATGTATCACAGAAATGCACACTTGAAACCTATATGATCCTATAAACTAGTCATTCCAATAAAATTAATTAAAAATATATCAGTATTTCTAAGTAACTACCAGATATTAGAAATATGGCAGATCCAGAAGAAAGTTTGATTCAGGTCCTGGTCGGAAGACTATGTCTTTGCCTTCTGCCTACTCATTACTCTCAGCCTCACTTCACAGTGGGTTTGGTTTAGGCTTCAGTCAAACCCTTACCTTGACTCTACACTTGGTTCCAGAATTCAGTTTCCAGAGTTCTTTTGGCGCCTCCACACATACAGCTGTTTCACAATCCTAAACCACACATGCATGTGGTCTCAACCAAGCACACTGTTTTGTGAGGCAATTGTGTTTCTGATGCTTAAAGAAAATGTCTCTGAAACCTGCTGTGTTTAATTTTTAGTAGCCTATATGTCAATAGTAAAAAGACTTTTTTAATTGAGAACTGCATTGTACCATATTCATGTTTTAAGTCTTTATTGTTCTTTCAGTTATTATAAATTATGTAATAAAAAAGTTGAAGTTCAGAAATACTAAGCCACTGGATAATAAAGTGGTGGATCTTAAATTTGATCACAGATAATTCAGACTCTAAAACCCCATTTTCTTTCCTGTTTTACCGAACTTACCTACTCAGAAACTAAGCAAATGCATTTTTATTCCCCCTTTCATAAATAAAACTATACAGCAGGCATTTGATGTCAAACAAATGTATTTCTCAAATACTTCTTTTCAGTTTTTACTTATTACATACCTACCTTCTAAATCCTGGGAAACACCAGGAAACTCCCTTCCAAAAATAATGGTTCAAACATGTTTTCATATTCAACATCCAATGTTGTCACACAACAGTGCTATCCATAGGGAGCACCTATAGGAAAGTTTAATCCATGTTTTCACATTAAAGTCATATAGCTACCATGTCAAAAGTCTAGGAACATGGGAATATTTATCTTTTATTTTGACAAGCATAGTCAGATGTGGGAATGATAAACATTGCTAAAAATATTTTTAAATAAAACCACACTCATCAATTTCTTTTCCTATTTAATGATTCAATTATTTTATTTTTAATTAACTTAGAAAAGACATTTTGCTCTTAAAATATATTAGTTTATGTGAGCACATGTATTATATGCACATGTACCTAACATCAGAAATCACTTGATATGACTTATGCATAAACATTTCTTCTCTGGGGAAAAAAGTCTGCCACTAACAGGATAGTTTATTTCCACATAAGGGAAGAGAAATTAGTCAGTTTACTAGTAAATTTAATTTTCCCTCAACACCTTTTTATAAAAAGGCATCATGTACTTAAACAGAGATTAATGATTAATATGTCTTTAAGATGAAAATGACTTCTTACAATGAAAGCTGTAAGCAGAAACATATTTGAAAAAAAAATATTTTTTCCAGAGCATCTTGCGAGACCCTCTTACTTTACCTTCCCCTCCCCGTACATTTTTAAAAAGCCGCTGGCCTAGAGACATTATTGATTTTCCCAAATATTTCATGCATTCAGTGTTTACTTCCAGGAATAGATGCTATAAAAATGAACAGGAAAATTTTTTTTGTGTGTGAGGATACTCTTTTCCAGTCATCTCCTCCCAGGACACTAAAGAGTGAACAGTGATTTTTCTCATCACATTATGTTTTATACAGAAAACACATGATGTCTTCTGTGTCTCTGCTCTTATTTATCAATAAATATGCCATTATTATGTTTGCAATCTATACTTATATGCACACAGTATAAATGCCCTATAAACCTTTAAAAGGATTTTTATGTCTTTGTTTTATTTCTAATTATTTTAATTCTTGTTTTGAATGAACAAATTTATTTTAATACAATATTCTTATTTGCTGAAGAAATTTCAAGAGAGATATTTAGCATACACACATATCACATCTAAGTGTCCATTTCAATCATCACAACATCTAAGTGTCCATTTCAATTGTCACAATACTTTTTATTCCCTGTAATCATTTGATCCTAGGGGAATTTATCTAATATTTTAGACAAACATAATGTATTTAATACTGGCAAACCTAGTCAAGGAGACAGTCTTATTTTAGTGAAACCAAGATTCAGGTTTAGTCCACTCAATCACTGTTGGAACTTTGGCAATTTTCAATCTTTCTAAGCTGAACTCTGCTCTGAATTTAGATCAACAATAATATAATCTTAAGGATATTGTGTGTGTGTGTGTGTGTGTGTGTGTGTGTGTAACAGAGTAGCCATTTAGCATTAAAAAATGTCATTCATGGTCCCATCCAAAATGCCCTCTCAGGGTCTGACTTGTTTACTGCTGATGTTACAGAAAAGCAACTTAGACAGCGTAGGAGATTGCAAAATGGAGTTTTATTCACACATGAGGACCCAGAGGAGACCGTATCCAAATTCTGAGCCCCGAGCTCAGGCGGGGGCTTGCTTATATTCTTGCTGCCAAGGTGGAAGCAGGAGAAGGGAAGAGCATAGTGACTGGAGGGAAGCCCGGGCTTACGGAAGCAGAAAGTGGGGGTTAGCGTGCAACCTTGAGATAACTGCTATCTGGGAATGGCTACTGCTCAGCTGCTATGTGAGAACAGCTACTGCTCAGCTATGTCCTGTCACACCATCAGGGAGAGACTGAGAGCCGGCCTGGGTTCTACCGTCAGGTCACCTGATTTCAAATCTGTGATCTTACACTGTGTAACCTTGAGCAAGTTTCAGTGATTGATGAATGTCAGCCTCAGTTTGCTCATCTGTAACATGGGATATAATAACAGCACCTGCTCATAGTGTTTTTGTGAGAATACAATGATGTAGTGGTTTAAAACACTTAGAAAGAGCACCGGTTATTTTTATTACCACAGCATATAATAACAGCTCCTGTCATATAGCAGATGTTGATTAAATGGCATTTACATAAATGAAGAAATGCTATAATTTATTTTTATTAAATTTACATTTGAAATTTATTTATTATTTAAATTTACTCTAGGCATAAGAACAAACTTCTTCCCACTTCTGCAATAGAAAAATAAAGAAAACTGTAAGTCTCAGAAGATTGCTGAATCTATATTTCTAGACAGAACAGAGGTCTCACACCAAACTTGCTTTCCATGCCCATCCACCCCTTGCTCATGTTCATCTTAGTAATTGCATCCTTTGACTATTTCCATTAGGCACCAGCTAACTCTCTGTTTTAGTTACAGTATATATCAGTTTTACTTTGAGATAATTTGGTTTATGATAAATCTCTATCTGCTATTGTTTTAATTGCCTAGATGTTTAAAACAAACAAACAAACAAACTCAAAATTTATGTCTCCCAGGGTGCACTAATTCATTGGCTCAATCATATCACCATGGGTTCAGGTGCATTCACTTCTCTGCTCTGCCGTCATCAGGGTATCACCTCTGATCCTCACAGGACCTTGCCTACTGACAAGATGGCTTCTGCAGTTCCAGTCACAAAAGGAAATGAAAGAAAAGGAATTCCCCCCTTTTTTTGGGTGGGGGCTTTTTCCAAATTTCTTGCTTTACTCCCAACCCCAAACATTCATTCTTGTATGTGTTCTTGACTAGAATGAATCATTTATCCACACCCAGACCCACCTCTCCTAAAGGTCATGATTGGGTGGCAGTTTCCAGGATCTAACAGTGATTCTGAGAGAAAGGTGTGGACGCCTTCAACAATCAGAGCTCTGCTAGCATATAAGATGGAGAGGGTTTTGGAGTGAACCACCTGTAGTATAAAGCTTGAGATGCCACCTGATTTTTCTGGACTTTTATTTATTTATTATTAGTAAGGAAAAACAGGTTAGCTGTGGTCCTTTAGTTAGCTTCAGAGAAACTGGGTACCTCAGAGGAGCACAATTTAAAAACCACTGAAATAAATAGCTATTGAAGTTCATTTCATCTTTGAATCTTAGAAAAATAGAAAGAAAAAAGAGAGAGAAATAATAGAAGTTGAGAGCTACATAAGTTTCCTGTGGGGGCTGTAACATACTTCCACAAACTTTGTTGCTTAAAACAACAAAAATGTATCCTCTCGTATCTGGAGGTCAGAAGTTCAACATCAGTTTCCTGGAGTTGAAAGGGGTCAGAAGGGACTGCTCGCTCTGGAAGCTGTACAAAGAATCTGTTCCTTCTTCTTCTGACTCCTAGTATCTGCTAATGCTCCACTTGTGGCACCACCATTCCAACAAATCCTCCATGGTGGTGTGCCTTTTTCCCTTCTGTGTTTGTCACTCTCACTCAGCATCTTTCCTAGAAGGGACATGTGTGATTACACTTAGAGACCACCCACGTAATCCAGGCTCATCTACCTCCATGGAGATCCTTAATTTAATCACATCTGCAGAGACTTTTTTTTTCTTTTAAAGTAACAATTACAAATTCCAGGGATTAGGACTTAATATTTTTAGCTGGACTTGATTTAGTTTACTACCAGGACATAGAAAAGGGCACATATGAAAAAGTCATAAAAACATAATTATACATTTCTTGCTTGGACACAAGAAAGAAAAAATGATACTGGAATAAACAATTGCAAGGATTCCCTATGCATTGATATCTTAGAAAAATATATTTAAAGGAAACTTTATTCACAAAGCTGCCAAACACTTGATGTTTCTTTAGTTTGATTTTTAATTCTATACCATTGGATTTTAATAGAAATAATATCAATAAATGAATTATTCCTATGTTATAAAAATAAATAGTTTTATTATTTTATATTTATGAAAAATTCTTAAATGTTATACATGTTAAATAAGTATGTGTAAATATATACATATATATAATAACAAAAAATCTCTATTGCTCTCCTACAGTTCTGGAAATACATTTAATGCTGTAAATTCCTCTGCGCATTAATGTAGACTAGTACAAGGAAGTAACTTCCCTAATAATTACCAGGTATTAGAAAGCCTTTTTAATAACAAACAGAGAATACATCCTAAGCCAGTAACTAGAATATCCCATCCATGTATATTTACATCTTGATGTTTTAAATTGATTAGAATGATTTCTTCTCTCTGATCTCTTTTGCATGATGCTTCTAACTGTAAAATAAATTTGGGCAGGTTTGGTTTCTTTTTCTTGTTTTATTCGTACTCAGCCCTCCCACACTTCCTGGAGTTGTTTTATTTTATATTCTTTAATATTATTTATTTACTTCTCAGAGAGAAGGGAAATGAAAGGGAAAGAGAGGGAGAGAAACATTGATGTGAGAGAAATATCCACCGCTTACCTCTTAGGGGACCAGGCCCACAACCCAGACATGTTCCCTGGCCAGAATCAAACCCTGACCTTTGGCTTTGAGGGACAATGCCAATCAAATGAGCCACACAGGTTAGGGCTTGGAGCTGTCTTCCTCTTGTCTGGGTATTAGTAGATGGAGAATGAAAGGAGATAAGAGGCAGGACAATGTTCTTTAAGCTAGGTGGCTTAGAGCACTCTAGGTCTAATAAGTAGTAAAAACTAAGGAGAGGGCTGTGGAGAGGGCTGTGTTAAGTTACTCATGATCAGACTACAGCTCTTCATCAACTCCTTCCTGGACTACCTCTCCTTCAGTTTCCTTACAGGATGGCCAGCCTCTATAGCCTAAGTGGTACTTCATTCTCCTTTGTCAGCCACTGGGCATTTGGTGGAACAAACCACCCTCTCTTTGCTAAGCTTTGCTTACCCCATCAGGGAGCCCTACAGAGAATGGTCCATGGCAAGCAACCCCACCACCATAAGCAAAAGATCCAAGGGAAACATTAAAAAATCTGGAAGTCACATGAGCTTTGTGGCTAATGCAGTGAATTCTATAACAGTTTTTCCAAGCTAGAATTCCTGAGGGAATAGATGGGAGGTTGAAATTCAGACTTTCACTCACAACTCCACCATAGCTCTCTAAGATGTAATTTAGGCATTCAGGTTTTTGGTCTAGAAAGCAGTGGACATATTTACATATTCCAGCTTTTCCAAGCCCTAATCAATACAGTGATAGCCTCATGGAACTACTGTACAAAATCTTTCTTTCTCAAATTTGATTTCCCACTGACGGCAGTGACTTAATGCCGTCTTACATGAATCCTGCAGTCAGACGCTTCCTTGACGTCCTTTTCCTGAGGCTGGATTTCTTTCTTTCTTCTTTCTTTCCGTTTCTTTCTTTCTTTCTTCTTGCGTCTACTCCTAGATTTACTCCGTCCTTCCTTCCTGCCTTCCTTCCTTCCTTCCTCCTTCCTCCTCTTCCTTCTTTCTTTCTTCCCTTCTTTCTTTCTTTTCTTTCTTTTTTTTTTTTACATTCTTGGAAGAAATGCTAGAACTCAAAAGTGATGGATTTTTTTTTTCTGAAAACCTTCATATGTATATTGGTCTCATAATCATTTTGATATCTAATTATGTCTCATTGGTGTTTCAATAGACACTGAGGAAAAATGAGCCCTTTATAATGAATGTTCTGTTGTAAAAATTTTAAATGCAAGAAACTAGCATATTTGTGTATACAGTGGAAATGGTTGTAAGTGCTATGTTTTTGATGGCTGGTAAAAGTGCAAATTGAAAAAAATTTTCTTAGAGTTTTATATTTCACTTTTTATAAATAAATAGTATCATATTCAGATTAAACATAGACAGGCACTGTCAAGTCAGAGTTTCTTCACAGAAAGGAAATTAAAGCCTGAGCATTTCAAGTAAAAAGTACACTACAGTTTTTCAAACACCTAATTTCTCTCACTGGTGTGGGAAATAAAATGATACGTAGCACTTTCTAACTTAAAAGGCTCTTATATATCATCTGCTTTTAAATGACATAAACTGTTTGCAGTTTTTAATTTTTCATTCTTCAAAAAAGTATAATAGAGCAATCATGTACATAAAATCATCATACTTTTTTTTAGTCTTTCAGAACAAAGATTTGTGACTTTAATAGCGCAAGCTTGGATTTAATGTTTTTGCATTTTTGGGGGGGATTTGTGGTGATTGGGTAAAAGCACCTAAAATTATTTAACTTTTTCTTATAATAATACATACCATTGGATCACATAAGATAAATAAGGTATGTCCTGCTTGCCTTTAAAAGGGAAATAAAATTCATAAAAGAAAACAATACCAGGTAGTAAAAATCAGTAACATTCATACATGTTATTGCGTGTACGGAAGACCTGCCAATATTGTAGATGTAAAAAAGTATAATTTCTCTGTTTTTTTCACATAATCTACAGAAATGAGACTGAAGATCTTCACTATAAAAAACCCAATCCTCATGACTGAGTGATAGTGATAACCCATTTGCATAATAAGTCTTTCTCATGCAGTAAACTTGACCCTGCTTAAATTTAGAGACCTTGGCTTTGATGATAATTTATTTTCTGTGGTAATTAAACCTTTTTACCTAATCTGCTTTTCTTGAAATGGAGTAATGATGATCACTTACTTCCCTTTAAGTCTTCAAATATTTTGTTTTTGCCATTGCAAACTTTCAGTTTTGAAGATTCAATACAAATATATAAAAATTTATTAAAACTCTATACAAAATCAAAAAAGTATTAGGTTACATTACATGAAATGCCATTTTGTTAAAATAATTAAGCATTAGCAATATTATATGGTACAAACTAATAAACAAAAGCATGTAGTATAATCTCTGTCTTGAATTGTGACTACAAGGAGACTTTGTGAAATTAAGAATATTTATCAGTGAAATAGTATTTGAAACTAGAAGGAATGAGAAGCACCACAACAGGTAAGAGTGAGGAAAATAAATTTCATTTTTTAAATATATTGATTTTAGAGAGAGAAGAAGGGAGAGAGAGAGAGAAATAGCTATTTGTTGCTCCACCCATTCATGTATTCATCATCAGTTGGTTCTTTATGTGCCTTTACCTGGGATCAAACCCACAACTTTGGTGTATAGGGAAGATGCTCTAACCAACTGAGACACTGAGACATGGCCAGGAAAGTAAATTTTAGACTTAGTGTTGAACATGGAGGAGTTTTTAAAGTATTAGCAAATGAAAAGGGTAGATCAGCAAGTATTTAGGGCCCACATCTGAGTAGGAACCTGAAAAAGAAGAGAAGGGAATACTGCAGTTTATAAAAGAGAAGTGTTGCAATGATTAGGAAAGGCGAAAAGTGTTCTGGTTTCTTCTTTAGGTCCTTGAAATACTGAGATCAGGACTGAGCTCATCAGCTCCTTAAGCCAATGGCTGGGGAATAAAAAAGATATATCGTGCTTTCTGATAGAAATTTGAAGAATCTGCATGAAATTCTCAATAAACACAACCCTGTACCATGGTGGATATTGAAAGTATGTGTTTAGAAGCAGCTTCACTCAGCCAACAAACTCAATCGACCAATAAGCCAATGACCTGTGTGTTTACTGCAGCATGACCTGCTTTACCCAGACAGATAAAGGGAATGACACATATCAACTGACTTTAGGACAATATTGTTGTTAACTATTCTAAGGATTTAATTGAAGATGCAAAGAAATAACTAAGTGATAAATAATGGATATTTATTATATTATGCATATATGTATATGTATATATATATATATATATAAATTGACTATTTAAACACTAAAATGATTTTTTTACTATGACCTTATGCATGTCCTCAATGTAGACATGTATTAACTATTTGTAAATGTGTGTACCCCACAAATACACACACACATTGAGGTCTGTATAGAAATCATCTGGCCATGTACTATGAAAAATAGAGACACTTACTGAACAAGGTACAAGATACAAGAAACGTTGTACATAGGATGATGCTACCTCAGTTTCCTTCAAAGTGGGCACCTTGGGATGTTACACAATTTTCCCAATTGCCATCAGCTGCCCTGTTGAGTTTTCCTGAATCTCATCAATGGTCTGAAATCTCTTCCTTTGAAAGGTGATTTTAGTTTTGGGAAAAGCCAGGGGTCAAAGAGCACAAAATCTGGGCTGTAGGGGGACTGAGTCACCTAGGTGATTTGACATTTTATGAAAAAATTCTGTACTACAGGTGATGTGTGAGTGAGTGTGTCATCTGATGAAGCTGCCCATCACCAGTTGCCTAGAGCTGTAGGCTTCTGAATCATTGGAATAGTTTCCACAGAAGAATATTAAGCTTAATGCAAAATTTTGTGTAGATTCGTTGCTCTACTCACTCAGTCATTCTGAATGCAATGGTCACGCAGTACACATGCTCACTCAATGGTACCTACCTTCACCATTGATTAATACAGGGAAGTCATCACTGTTCACACATGTGTATTCCAGTTCACTCCCCTTGGTTGCCAGGTTACATCAATGTCACTCAAACTGTTCTTCTTATATTAACAATGACGACTTTTTATGAACAGACTGTGAGTATATACACATATATGCATATGACTATTATGATTATTATTAAGGGAAGATAGGCTGATTTTAGAAGAGTTTTAGTGAAGAACAGAATTATTGCCTATCTTCATTCAACAAGCATACAATAGCTACTGTATGTCAAGAACTTTACTTGGCACTAAGAATAAATTAGAGATTCAGAAAGGAAGCGTGTTTCCTAAAATCACTCAGTTTCAAAACTAAAAAGGCATGGTGTTTGTGATAATATTGTCCCCACACTAATAAATAAATGATGACAAATTATGGTAAATTATGTAAAAATATACTGAGTAAAATTAATGGACTTGATTTATATTGGAGTACTGGAGGAGTCTTTCTTTAAGAAAGCCTAAAGAATAGTAGAGCATGATCAGTTGAAGATATGATAGATAATCTTTCCAGCAGAAGCACAAACTTGTACATGCCCTGAAGGTAGAAAATCATTTGCCATATTTCAAGAGATGTGAGAAGGGAAACATAGGGATACAGAGGACCTTTCAAGTGAATCAGAGTTTAATCTTGAACATATTATTATTGTGATGAATACATGCATCTTAAACTTGGAAGAGAATAAAAGTGAGAGATATCAATCTGAACTGATAGTACAAAAAGGCTTTGAATTTTATGCACGAATGGAATCACCCAGGAGCTGACAGGATAAGAGAATTGGTCCTTGAGGAATTTCACCACATAGAGATTCTAGAAAGGATAAGTGTCAAGCACCATGAAGGCTTTTTAGATCCCTCATACAAGTGATATCATAAATATTGGTCTGTGAACTCATAGAAACAAAGAGTAAAATGATAGCTACCAGGGGATGGATATAAGGAAGGTAGGGGGAATTAGGAAGATTTGGTCAAAGTATATAAACTGTCAGTTAGATGAATAAGTTTGAAGATCTCATGTACAGCAATGTGATTATACTGAAGAACACTGTACTTACTATATACTTCAAAGTTGCTTAAATACTAAATCTTAAACGTTCTTAGCACAAAATGAAATAATTATGTGACTTGATGGAGATGTTGGCTAACATTATGGTGGCAATCACATACAATATATACATGTATGAAGTCAACACATTGCACATCTTAAAATTACAGTGTTATAGGTCAATTAAAAGAAAAAGGTACTATTAAAGGTCTAAGAATTTTGCCCTATTTGCAAGTTAAACATTTAGCCTGAAAATTCTGCTCCCATTGGTAGAAGACATGAGACTGACTGTAATTCATGTCTCAGCAAGAGCCATGTGTGTCAGTGCACTTGCAGCACTTTTCCTCCTCCTGAGTCCCACGGGTCCGTGCACGTGGACTCAGATTGATGCCCACATTCACACTGAACTGTGTTTCTGGTCAGAAACCCTGAAATTAGGAAACCCAATTTTTTTATAAAGGGTAGTAATTCTTCCTGCCCTATGCTCTGCCTGGAGACATTATCTTTATTATACTGAACAATAAGCATGCTTCCAGAGTGGACAGCACCTTGATCTTCCAAGGCTGTTTGTTTTACAAATATTTATGTAAAGATCAAGTTAAACAAAGAGCAAATAGTACTTCACATAAAATGTGCAGAAATTCCAAAGATCCAGGGAGAATTGTCTCTCAACAGTAGGGAGACTGCAAAGGACACCAGGGAAAAGCAAGAAGGAAACAAATGTAGAAGCCAAGAAAAGAATTTTACTGTAAGGAAAACTCACTTGGTGGTGGCAAATGCTGTTGAGAAATTAAGACAGACAATAATTGCAGTATTCACAATAGTAAAGCCATTATAAGTGATGCAGTTAATATTTACAATATTATACAATAGAAAATGACTTAACTTGAGCAAGAAAGGAAGATGATCATCTCTTCTCTTTTGTCAGGAGAATCCTGATTATATATGTGGTCTTCATGTAATGATTAATAGTATCTCTATTAACACTCAGTGTCCTGGTTTGGACTATAAACTGCATTTGATTAGTATAAGAGTTTATAAGAGTAAAATAAGGGGAGATTATGTAAGATCAAGAATGATAGGAACACAGGCTGCTACTAGATCTTTTAGCAGAAGGATCTTATGGGCATTTTCTGGAAGGGTACTGATCAATGACAGTTTTTAGTTTGTATATCTCACTATTTGAGTATTTAAATATTATTTGAAGATTTAAAAACAGTTCACTTTGGTTTAGCTGTTTTTACACTTATTTTAATCATTCAAGCCAGAAGATATCAGAAGGATAAAATAAATTTTTACTGCAGAAATAGTAACAAGTCAGCAATGATGTCATTTTCTGTTTCCTGCATTGATGGTAAAAAAAAAAAAAAAAAGAAGAGCAATTTAGATGGTATTGTGGGAGTAAAAGCCAGATTAGATTGGGTGAAAATGTGTATGGAAAAAATAAAGACTGCCTATCCAGACAATCCCTACAAGACATTTTGCTGTGAAAAGGATAAATGAGTGTTTTTGCCATAAGACTAGGGTGACAGCTGACAATTTCAAGGACTGATGTAGATGGTGAGGGGTTAAAGATGTAGGGGATATTTAACAATTTACATGTTTTCAAAGATGTCAGCAGTGGTGAGGATTCACTGTGCACAAAGTATAAATAGTGCTTGACAAAAAAAAAAGGAATTTCATACATTGTGAACAGGGATAAAAAGGAGAACATGGCTATAGATATAGGTGAATTTCAGAATTTGATATCAGGAAGTTGAGAAAGCTCATTGATGGTATTCACTTTTTAAGTATATCAAAATATTATATGATGATAATCAAGTAGGGGAAGGACAATTTTAGGATTAAGGGTAGAGAGCACATAAAGTTGTTTCAGGAGCTAGAAAAAAATGAGGATAAAATAAAATCTTGGGTAGTTTCAAGACCTCAGTTCATATTAGTTTTCATAATTGTATAGTGTTAGCAACTTGCCAATTATGGGACTCATAGTGACAATGTCCATTTTTTAATCAATTCCAAACAAAATAATGGTATATGTAGTCTACTGATGGTACATACTATTTTAAATCCCAGAATATTTGGTTGATAAGTGTATATCTTTTGGCTTTCTCAAAAGATATTAATGAAAATTATTGGGTATTTTCTTTCTTTTATTCTTGAACATAAGATACTTTTAAATCTGGAGAGTAAAAATTTTTGAGATAATATGAAAAAGTACTTCTTTTTCTCCATAGGTCTTATGTCTCATATATTATTTTGACTGGAAATACATGGTGAGCTTCACTGTCTTCTTTTTTTTTTTTATTTTAATTGTTGTTCAAGTACAGTTTTCTGTTACTCCCATCCCAGTCCACCCCACCCCAGTCCTCCCCACCTCCCTCAACTGTCTCCTACTAAGTAATAATATTTCACTCAGAAACCAAAGGTACCAGGGAGAACCTAGGAGAAAGAGAAACAAGATACTGTTTGCAGGGCCTGTGTGGTCCTGGTTCAGAGCATTCACTTAACAAGCTTTGGCTAAATAGGAAAAAAAAGAAAATAAAAGGACACATGAGTGAATTGAGTGGGATAAAGACAAGAACAGATATGAGATTTAATTCTTAAAATTTATTATTTAAGATGTAGAATATTTATTTGGCTACATTGTCACTGGACACCATTTCTCAGAAATCTAAGCATGGTGGTAGGTACAGGATACAAATCTATCTTTCAATATCTCATGTAATAATTATCCCTTCTTACAGCAGTAGTTCTTTATGGGTTGCAGAATAGGAGAATTAAAACAGTTAAATTTCTGTAGTAGGTCTCTTTAATTTCTCATAGGATGTGACATTTTAGTTGTAGGAATTAATCATATATTTTCATATCTGATTATATCATTCATGATGTGTATTCCTTGTTGTACTTTAAACTCTTCCCTGATCCTATTCCCACACTGCCCATTTCCTCACCAATCTATAACTTCTTTAAGAAATAAAAAAAAATTATGTGAGAGTTTCTTTTTAGGTATGTTGCTGGTTATATAAGCGAATTTAAAACTTATTGATATCTCTTAATATTTATCAAATTTTGGTTAATTTTATTTTTCTAAAATTTATCTGATATATATGAAAAATATTTTTTGTTTTCATTTATTTATTTATTTATTATTTCATTGTTGTTCAAGTATGTTTGTCTCCATTTCTCCCCCATCCCAGCCACCCCTACCACCCACTCTTGATCTTACCCCCTTTGGATTTGTCCTTGTTTCCTTTACACATGTTTCTTGATGACCCTTCCCCCTTGTGCCCCCAGTATTGTCTCCCAACTCCCTGCTGGCTACTGTCAGTTTGTTCTTTTTTTCAGTGTCTCTGGTTATATTTTGCTTGCTTGTTTGTTTTGTCAAATAGGTTCCACTTATAGGTGAGATCATATGGTATTTGTCTTTCACTGCCTGGCTTATTTCACTTATCATAATGTTCTCCAGTTCCATCCAAGCTGTCACAAAAGATAGGAACTCCTTCTTTCTTTCTGCTGCATAGTATTCCATTCTGTAAAGAATTTACAGAATACTTTTGTAAAAAATAATTCTGTATTTAAATATGTCATGTGAAGAAAATCAGCTCCATAAACTTTTCAAAAAAAATTAATCCTTTTGTATTGTTATTCTATTATAATTGTCCCAATTTGTCCCCTTTTGGTCTCCTTTACTCACCCAACCCCCCCTCCTACAGTCAATACCCATACTGTTGTCTATGTCAATGTGTCATTCATAAACGTTTTCTGTTTAGTCCCTTCCCTTTCATTGTACCATTATCCACCTACCTCCACCCCTCTGGTCACTTTCAGCCTGTTCCATGTTCCCATGCCTGTGGTTCTATTTTGTTCATTAATTTACTTTGCTCATTAGATTCACCATATAGGTGAGCTCATATGGTATTTGTCTTTCACCACCTGGTTTATTTCACTTAGCATAATATTCTCCATAAATGTTGGTTCATTATTAATAAAAGCATATCTTCATTAATACATATCAATATTATAAATATATTTATTATGAGCAACTTTTCTCTATGAATAATTATAAAAATAATTAACTGGAATAATTACTTTACAGTTGGTGTTATGATCATGAGGAATAATAAAAACACCTTTAAATTTACACAAGTTTTTGTTTAGAGCTTTATGAGAGAAGAATCAGTAAGACTTTTACAAATAAACACATGCTACTTTAAGATAAAATTCTGTAGGAGAAAAGGATTGAAAGTAGGAATTCAAGGAAAAAAGAAATGAAACAAAGTGTTACAAAAGAACTAGTTCATGAAAAACAGTTGAATAGGTATTATAGAGAAACTAACACTTCTATGCAATATTAAAGGATTTAACTAATTATGTATTCTAGGTACACTGTCAGCTGCAATTATAAGAAGTTCTGATAAGGAATTATGAAGAACAAAATATTGGAGTATATCTGATAACAAATTATGAAAAACAGGGTATCAGAGAAAGTTGAGTGTAACTAAACTTTTAGTGGATAACTGCTGCCTACTTAATAAAAATTGGTATGTGTGTATGTATATATATATACACACACACAAACAACTGTAGTCTTAAGTCTATCCAAAGAGAACAAAACATCTGCTAAACTCTGTAGACATTTGCTGGCCAACATAAATTCAATATGTCTATAGGGCTCAAAAAAGCAAAAGCAAAAAAAGAAACCCCAAACCTCAGTCAATTCTATTTTGTAAATTGGCCTATTCCTTTACCTATTGATACTTTTCTTCAATAATACTAGATGTTAAAGTAATTAGATACTATTGGATATCTTTAAAATAAATACTACACCTTATCTATGCTATCAATATTTATAGTGTGCCAAAAGTAAAGCTGTTACAACTTTTTAAAGTTATAATAAAAATGGAAGCTTTCTCGGTAGTAATGTGTTAAGAAATGTAGGGCATTTAAAGATTCTTTTAGGGGTTATTAAAGCAAAACTGGTTTGAAAATCTTATACTGTAGTCCAAGAGACACCTAAATCCTTCGTAAAAAAGAAAAGTTTCCTCAGAAAAACTTTTTCAATAGTAAATAACTTTTAAAAAGTTAATTTTTAAAATTACAGGTAAACTTTATAATTGTAAATAATTAAAAATATTTTAGTGATGTAACTTTTGAATTAATATTAATATTTTGATACAATTAAATGATCAGTAAAATTTTGGATTTTAAATAGCTAGAAGTTTGTAACAGAAAAGATCCTTATATAAAGTGAGAGTAGATGATATACAAGAAAATACATAGGATTTAGAAACACTGCAGAAAGTTCTAATACTTTACTATCTACTACCTGTTTATTTTATGTTTTTATTGAATTTATTAGGGTGACACTGGTTAACAAAATCATACTGTTTCAGATGCACAACTCATCATCTGCACAATGTAGTGTATGTCCTCCACCACAAGTGGGTCTCCATCCATCACCATTTACCCTATACCCTCTTCCCCCCTTCCTGCCCCCATCCCCTGGCAATCACCTCACCATTGTCTGTGTTTGTGAGTTCTTTCTCTCTTTTTTCTTTTTTGCTCAATTCTTTCATCCTCCAGACCTTTCCCAACAGTTGTCAGCATGCTCTCTATCTACCTACCTGTTTAATTTTAAGGACAGATTTTACCTTTTTAAACTTCAGTTAGTTAATTGTACTTATAGTAAGAATAAAAATAATCTTGTTCATTTTAAGAATGTTAATAAGATGAATGTTAATTCTTATCTCTTTATACTTATCTTAATTTTTTCTTGAAATAATGTATAACTAAAAATCTATTCATTTTGTAATAGAACACCATTTCACATAAAAATTGTATAGATAAGGGCAATGAACCACCTTAATATATTAATACGTGAATTTGCTGAAAGGCAAACTCTTTATACAGTACTTTTCTGACAGGATCCAATTCACAGATGAAAATTTCCTGAAACATTATAACTCACAATTATCAACAATCACTTTATGAGTGTCTCTAAAAGGTCTATAGGTTTCTAAATCTAACAACTTCAATCGTTATTCTTATCAAAAGTCTATTGATAAACTATTGTAGGACAGTTTATCTGATATCTTGAAAGCTACTAGAGCTATAAAAATGACATCTGAGTAACAGGGAGACTAACATTTTCACTGACAGTTTGCTAATTTCAGAATTAGAGAAGATTTTTAAAAAGACTTTATTTATTTCTTTTTAGGCAGAGGGGAAGAGTGGGAGAAAGAGAGGGAGAGAAACATCAATGTGTGGTTGCCTTTTGCATGCCCCCTACTGAGGACCTAGCCTGCAATCCAGGCATGTGCCTGGACTGGGAATCAAACCAGTGACCCTTGGGTTCTCAGGCTGGTGCTCAATCCACTAAGCCACATCACCAGGGCTAAAGAAATTTTGAAATACAAAATATAATATACAACAATTAGTTATATATTTTTAAGTAATCATGGAAATAATTTAAAAAATAATTCAGAGAAAACTATAAATAACTAAACAAAAAAGGGTCATCCTATTAAAACTACCCATCAAATCAGTGTTAAAATTCAAAGTAATAGCAAAAAAATTAAAGGACAGAAGAAACATGAAGATTTTATGGTTTTAGTTTTACTTTTATCTAAGTTGATGATTTATTTTATTGTGTTTGCCCATCTGAAATAATAACTGATTTTTTTTCTGAGAACAAACTAAGCACAGATTATTGTCTTTTTTTTCCTAGGTGTGGTAGGAGCTACTATGATGAATCACAATTTCAGACAGTTATTACACTATAAATAATAATATGATTTAAGACACTCATTGCTTTATAACTTTCAAAGGTATATAGTACAATGTAAACATCCTAGCATTACTCAGAATTTATTATTAAAATATTCTCATATATAGACTCCAAGGTGGTGGCAGAGTAGGTAAAAACTACACTCACCTCATCCTAGGTCTAAACTAAATTACTACAGATCAACCAACCTGAGTGAACAACTGAAGATGAGCTGAACTCTCTTATATTGAAGGATTTACAGAAAAGCCACATCAAGACTGTTAGGAAGGGTAAAGACAAAAAGAGCTAGCCTGGGTGTGGGGAGGAGTCAGCTGATGTCCAAGATTGGACAGCATAGTACATCTATTCAATAAACAGGAAAAAATACAGAGAGGCAATCAAAATGCGGAGATGAAAACATGCCTCAAATGAAAGAACAGGAAAAATCCCCAGAAAAAGAACTAAATGAAATGCAGGCAAGCAAACTACCAGATACAGAGTTCAGAACAATGGTTATAAGGATGCTCAAAGAATTTATGGGAAGACTTAATGAACCCAGTAAGAACTTAAACAAAGAGATGGTTGGTAAACATTAAAAAGGACAAAGAAATTTTTAAAAAAGAACTAGAAAGAATCAACAACAAGCTAGATGAAGGAAGGGATCAAGTCAGTGATTTGGAAGAGAAGTAGCATAAAACACAATCAGAGCAAAAAAATGATAAAATTATTTAAAAAAATAAGGATACTTTAAGGGACCTCTGGGACAACATGAAGCATAACAGCATCCTCACTAGAGGGATAAGAGAAGAAGAGATAAAGCAAAGGGATTGAGAACTTATTTGGAGAAATAATGACGGAAAAGTTGCTTAACCTGGGGGGAAAAAAGACACACAAGTTCAGAAATTGCAGTCTCCCAAAAGAGAAATAAAGAGCATTCCTAACAAGAAAAAGCTAAAGGAGTTCATTACCATCAAACCAGTATTACAAGAAATGTTAAAGAGGCTTCTTAAAGAAGAAAGAAAAATGGGATAGAACATAGTAATAAAGAATAAAAAGGTAATAAATATGTAACTATTAATAATCACTTTAAATATAAAAGAATTACATTCTCCAGTCAAAAGACATAGAGCAACTGAATGGATAAGAAAACAAGACCCATATATACATTGTCAACAAGACCTGCCTCAAAACAAAAGATACACATAGATTAAAAGTAAGCAAGTAGAAAAATGTATCTCATTAAATAAAAATGAACAAAAATCTTGGGCTCACAACACTTATTTCAGACAAAATAGATTACTTTTCAAGTTATATTTTATTGTTTACACTATTATAATTGTTTCAATTTTCCCCCTTTGCCCCTTCCATCAGGCCACCCTGACTGCATCAGTCATTCCCTCATACTATTGTCCATGCCCATGGGGATGCATACATATTTTTTGGTTACTCTATTTCCTATCCTGTACTTTACATCCCAATGACTGTTCTGTAACTACCAATTTGTACTTCTTCATCCCTTCGTCTTGCCCATCTCCTGACACCACTCCAATCTGGCAACCATCAAAATGTTCTCTGTAATTATGATTTTGTTTCTGTTCTGCTTATTTGCTTATTTTGTTTTTTACATTCAATTGTTGATAGATGTGTATTTATTGACATTTTATTGATCATAGTTTTGATCTTCTTCTTCTTAAAAAAGTCCCTTTAACATTTCATATATTAATGGTTTGCTGATAATGAATTCCTTTAATTTTCTCTCATCTGGGGAGCTCTTTGTCTGCCCTTTGATTCTAAATTATAGCTTTTCTGGGTTGAATAGTCTTGGTTGTAGGTTCATGGTTTTTATCTCTTTCAACATGTCTTGCCAATCTCTTCTAGCCTGCAAAGATTCTTTTGTAAAATAACTGACAGCCTACAGGAACTCCCTTGTAGGCAACTAACTGCTCTTTTCTTGCTGCCTTTAAGATTCTTTGTCTTTAACCTTAGACATTTTAATAATGATGTGTCTTGGTGTGGGCTTTTTTGGATTGATCTTGTTTGGAACTCTGTTCTTTCTGGACTTGTATGTCTGTCCCTTTCACCAAATTAGGGGAGTTTTCTTTCATTATTTTTTCAAATTTCTTGGTCTATCTCTTCTCCCTCTGGCAACCCCATGATGCGAATGTTGGTACACTTGAGGTCTGATAGGCTGCTTACATTATCCTTAGTTTTCTAATTAACTTTTCTTCTTGTTGTTCTGATTGGTTGTTTTTTGCTTCCTTATATTCCAATTGTGGTTTGCTTCTTAGCTTCACCCACTCCACTATTGATTCCCTATAGATTTTTATTTTAATTAGTATATCCTTCCCTTCTGACTGCATCTTTTTTATCTTGTTGAAATTCTTACTAAGTTAATTGAGCATACTTATAACCAGTGTTTTAAATTCTTCATCTAGTAGATAACTAGTCTCCAATTTGTTTAGTTCTTTCTCCAGAGTTTTGTTTTGTTCTTTCATTTGGGCTGTATCTTTGTCTCTTCATTTTGGCAGCCTTCCTGTGAGCTGTTGAACTCCTAGGCTTGGTAGAGTGGCATTATATAGTGTATGTCTTGTAAGGTCCTATGGTACAGCCTCCCCAGTTACCCAAGTTGGGTACTCAAAGTGTGCTCACTGTATGGACTGTGTACATCCTTCTGTTGTTGTTGAGCCTTGGCTACTCTTAGCATGTCCAAGGTGAGCTGCCACCAGTATTCTGTCCAGGGTCATGCAGCATAAACTACAAAGAGATCTGCTGATGTCTGTTACTTGTTCTGGGCTTGGAGTTGCCCAGGTGAAGCCAAACTATGAACAAAGGCTGTCTGCTGCTAGAGCAGGGCCTGGGACAACTTAACAAGGGCTATGGGGCTTGCTAAAGTTAGGTGCTGCTTGTTTGAGAGAATTTTAAAAAATCTGAAGCATAGGCCAAGACAAGCCATTTGTATGAAAAAGCCTCTGGAAATATCTGGGGTGGGCCCAAAAGTTGGATGAGGTGGAGTCTCAGGGAATCACCAGGGTGGGGCAAACATTGGGAGTCTGGTTGATGGAGTCTCATACATATATGGTACCTGCTTGCCTGCTCTTTTGGGGGGAGGGCTGAGAAAAGGAGCAATGGCCTCTGCCAGCACTTTTGTATGGGATAAAGTTGCTCCCAGCTTTTGCCCTTATTCCAGACATGTAAGTTCCTCCTTATTTGCATCTGGTACCTTTCAATATGCTACTCCCATGCTGGAGCTAAGAGGTAGGGAGTTCAAGTCTGTGTGTGGGTCCTTCAGGGAATAAAAGGCAATGCAACTACAAAGGAAGATGTAAAAGAGTAATTTTTTAAAGATGACAAGATACTATATATGGAGAACCCTAAAGATTCCACCAGAAAACCACTAGACCTAATAAAAGAACTTAGTAAAGTAGCAGGATACAAAATAAATATCCAGAAATCAGATACATTTATATACTCCCCTAATGAACTGTCAGAAAAGGAAACTAAGAAAACAACTTCATTTACAATTATATCTAAACATACCTGGTAATAAACTTAACAAAGGAGGTAAAATACCTGTACTTAAAAATCTTAGGACACTGGAGAGATTGACAAAAGTACAAATAAATTGAAACATACATTGTGCTCAAAGATAGGAAGAATTAACATCTTTAAAATGTTTATATTACCAAAAGCAATCTATAGATTCAATGCAATCTTTGTCAAAATATCAATATCATTTTCTACATAACTAAAATAATTTAAAACTTTATGTGGACACATAAAAAACCCTGAATAGCTACTGCAAACTTTAGGAAAAAAATAAAAACTTTGGGGCATCGTACTACCTGATATCAAAATACACTGCAAGATTATATTAATTAAAACAACATGTTGCTGGCATAAAAACAAACATATAAATCAATGAAAAAGTAGAGAACCCAAATATATTTGGTCAATCAATATTTGATTGATTGCAAAAACATACAACAAATTAAAGGCAATCTATTCAATAAATAGTGTTGGGAAATTTGGACACATAAATTCAAAAATTAAAACTAGACCACTTTCTTGCAAGAATAAACTCAGAATGGTTTAAAGAATTAAATGTAAAACTTGAAACCATACAACTCCTGGAAGTAAACTTAGGCAAGTAAAATCTCTGACATTTCTTGTAACAATATTTTCTGATATTTTGCCTCAGTCAAGGTAAACAAAAAAAAAAAAAACTAAACAAATGTGACTACATCAAACTGAAAAGCTTTTGCAAAGAAAACCATTAATAAAACAAGAGACAAATTATGAAATGGAAGAACATATTTGTCAATAATACATCTTGTAAGGGATTAATAACAAGTGCATAGAAACTGATAAAATTCAACATACCTACCCCTCAAAATGAAAACCAATCCAATTAAAAAACAGGCAAAAAACCTGCATAGACACTTCTTCAGAAAAGATATACAGATAGCCAACAGACATATGACAAGATGTTGAAAGTCCTTAATCATTACAGAAAGATGTACATTATAACCACAATGAGATATTACCTCACACCTGTCAATATGGCTATTATCCTAAATCCACAAACAGCAAGAGTTGACAAGGATGCAGAGAAAAGGGAACCTTTGTGCACTGTTGGTGGGAATGCAGATTGGTGCATCCACTATGGAAAACAATGTGGAGGGTCCTCAAAAAAATTAAAATAGAACTGCCTTATGACTCAGAGATTCCACTTCTGGGGACATATCTGAAGTAACCAAAAACCCTAATTCAAAAGAATATGTACATTCCTATGTTCATTGCAACAGTATTTACAACAGCCAAGGTATGGAAGCAAATCAAGTGCCCATCAGAAGATAAGTGGATAAAAAAGGATAGTATCTATACATGATAAAATATTGCCCAGCCATAAAGAGAAGAATTAAATCTTACCATTTTTGACTGCACAGGTGGGCCTAGAGGGTATTATGCTAAGTAAAATAAGTTAAGAAAAGATAAATACCATATGATTTTACTCACATGTGGAATCTAAAGAACAAAATAAATGAACAAGGATAAGTGAAACAGATCCTTAGACATAGAGAGTGGGCTGCTGCTAGCCAGAGCAGAGGTGGGTTGGGGCACTGAGTGAAAGAGGTAAAGAATTAAGTACAAATTGCTTGCTATAAAATAGTCATGATGATGTAAAGTACAGCAAAAGGAATAATATTGTGATAACTATGTACGGTGCCAGGTGAGTACTGGAAAATATCAGGGGAAACACTTTGTAAAGTACATGATTGTCTAACCACTATGTGGAACACCTAAAACTAATACAAAAAATATTAAATATAACCTGTAATTGAAAAGTAAAATGTGAAGTTCTTTAAAACTATCCTAATAAATAAATGGAAAAGCATCTTTCTTTTTTTTTTAATATTTTATTTATTTATCTCTAGAGAGAGAAGGGGGAGAGAGAGAGAGAGAGGGAGGGAGAGAGAGAGAGAGAGAGAGAGAGAAACATCAATGTGCGGTTGCCGGGGGTCCTGGCCTGCAACCCAGGAATGTACCCTGGCTGGGAATCGAACCTGGGACACTTTGGGTCCCAGCCCGTGCTCAATCCACTGAGCTACACCAGCCAGGGCTGGAAAAGCATATTTCTAACTTGTAGGTAAGACTCCAAATTATACCTTCTGATTTCAATGTGATTTATAAATAAATATATAATTATAGCATTAATGGAAGTCACCTAGCACATAGAGGGAAGAAGAAACTTTTCTGAGACAATAAAATTAGCTTATAATATACATTTTCAGAATAGTATAAAATCAATAAACTTGATATTTTTGGAGACCATAGAGGCCTGATTTATTTGTGTATCAGTGTTTACAGATAATTAAAGTGTATGAATAGATCTTGAAGGAAAATCTTTCAGATTTATAAGGATGATTAATAAAATCACATACTAGCATAAGACAAAGAATAAAACTAACCCAAAATGTCTGTTCAATCCAGTGTGTCCCTTTTTGAGATTTGAAATCTAGACTCCAACCTAATTTTCTATACTATATCAGAGAGATGGATTGCTGTATTGGATAAGTAGAAAAAGAACATGCAATCTTATTTGAAATAAGGAATTATTTGTAATACTCCCATTATATTCTCAATGTTAAGAATTTTAAGTAAGTATAATGAAGAAAATCATTGGCTTCTCTTTATTTCTTCAAGATGTCTTATAAAAATTTTATTTGCATAAAGCAATCAGCAACAATATGATTTGTTTCTGTCATTTTAAAATTATGTCATCAATTCTTTGACTACTTTAAGAAATCTGTCACACCAAAATTATTAATAAATTGAACCATTGAATAACATTTTTATTACACTCCATAAATTAACCACTTTCCTTAAAGTTTCTCTAATCATTTGAGGATTTCAAATTTTCTTCAATAATAATAATGATAGCTCAAATATTAAAAAATAGTATATAAATGATAGTAGATTTCAGTTAGATTTAAGTATAAATTCAGTTAGATTTAAATTTCTTTAAAAATGACATTAGAATTCATGTTAGAAAAAACACATTTACAATAAAATAGTCACTAACAATTGGATTTTGAAACATTTATCTGATACATCTATGGTAGGAAAATAAGGCGAAAACACAAAAACACATGCCAACAGAAATCTATGTTAAACTCAACACATTGCAGGGAAACACTATTTTAAGTCTGTCAGATTAAGAAAAACATAATATATTAGCAGTTTCCCTGAAAAAATCATAAAACTGAAAAAACACCTGTATTTCAATATAATTCCTTATTTGAATGATGACTCAGTCAATTTTTTTCCTGTTTATTATCCATTACAATTTACTAGGAAGTAACTAAAGCTCTGTGCTTTAAAATTTGTGAAAATAGCATTAAAGACCATAATAGGAGAAAATATCTGAAGAAGATATCAATAACAAAATTTACAATTTGTTCTCAGATAACCGTTCTTTTCTGTTTACCTATTTGAATTGATAACTGTTTTTTTTCCCAAAAATCATCTGAACACACTATTCTCTTTCTAAAACTAGTTTTATACTAGTTTCCTTTATACTCTTTCTAAAACTGTCCATGAAAAACATTTTTCTCCCAATGTATTTTTATGACAAATGACACTAGAGTATTAAAAGAAGTGTTACCATTAAAATTAAAATAGGCAATTACTTTAAATTATTTTTTTAGACTCATAGACATCTCTCTTTTGTCACTATAATTAGAGTGTACCACTTGAAATGAAACACTGCAGTCTCAGCTGCCAGCTACAGCAATGCTTCTTGCTTCAGAAAAATTTAAATACTTTGACATATTATAAAGGGTATATCTCCAGTATCGTCACTATTATCTTTACATTTATGATTATTATTCTCAATCATTAATGTACTCTTTAACGTTATTCACTATTATGACACATATTATATTAAACTTGAATATCATATCTTTTAAAATATTTAATTCCTTTATTCTCCCTATTATGAATGATTCAAATTAAATATAAAATTTTTGTCAATTATATTTTTAAGCCTGGCTTGAAGACTAAATTTTTACTCTTGTACTTTCCAATAACACTGGTGTAAACCAAACAAATTTTCTTTTCTGTTTTCTATGATTAAGATCAGTTCCACAGGAAGTCAACTAAAATTTCTAGGTAGTCAATATTACTATTTATTACATAATTTCAGGTCTTTACATTCCAGACAAAAGGTAGGTTTGCATTTTTTCAGCTTTTTTTAAAAAATATTGTTCAATTACAGTTGTCTGCATTTCCCCACCAACACTCTTCCCATGCCACCCAAACCCACCTCCCTCCCTTGCTTCCACCTTCCCACTTGGTTTTTTCCATGTGTCCTTTATACTAGTTTCTGAATACCCTCCTCCCCACTGTCCCCACCGTCCTCCCCTCTGGCTATTGTTAGATTGTTCTTAATTCAGTGTCTCTGGTTATATTTTGTTGGCCTTTTTCTTTTGTTGATTATGTTCCAGTTAAAAATGAGATCATATGGTATTTTTCCCTAACCTCCTGGCTTATTTCACTTAGCATAATGCTCTTCAATTCCATCCATGCTGTCACAAAGGGTAGTAGCTCCTTCATACTCTCTGCTGCATAGCATTCCATTGTGTAAATGCACCATTGTTTTTTGATCCACTCATTTATTGATGGGCACTTAGGTTGCTTCCAGCACTTGGATATTATAAATTGTGCTGCTACAAACATTGGGGTGCGTAGGTTCTTTTGGATAGGTGTTTCAGGGTTCTTAGGATATAATCCTAGCCATGGAATTGCTGAGTCAAAAGGCAGTTCCATTTTTAGTTTTCTGAGGAAATTCCATACCGTTTTCCACAGTGGCTGCACCAGTCTGCATTCCCACCAACAGTGCACTAGGGTTCCCTTTTCTCTACATTCTCTCCAACACTTGTTTGTTGATTTGTTTATAATGGCCATTCTGACCTGTGTGAATTGGTATCTCACTGTGGTTTTAATTTGCATCTCTCTGGTGTCTAGTGATGCTGAGCATCCTTTCATATGTCTCTGGACCCTCTGTATGTCCTCCTTGGAGAAGTGTCTGTTCAAGTCTTTTGTCCATTTTTAATTGTTTTTTTTTTGTCTTCCTGGAGTGGTCTTGTGTGAGTTCTTCATATTTTTGGAGATCAAACTCTTGTCCAAGGTATCATTGGCAAATATATTTTCCCATAAAATTGATTTTCTTTTCTTTTCAATGCTGTTTTCTTTAGCAGTGGAGATGCTTTTTGATTTGATGAGGTCCCATTTATTTATTCTTTCCTTTATGTCCCTAAGTTTAGAGGACATATCAGTGAAGATGTTGCTGCATGGAATGTTTGAGATTTTCCTGCCAATGTTTTTCTATAGGACTTTTATGGTGTCACAACTTATATTTAAATCTTTTATCCACCTTGAACTTATTTTTGTGTATTGTGTAAGTTGGTGATTGAGTTTCATTTTTTTGCATGTAACTGTCCAGATTTCCCAAAATCATTTGTTGAAGAAGCTATTTTTACTCCATTTTATGCTTCTTCTCCCTTTGTAAAATATTAATTAACTATAGAGACTTGGGTTTATATCTGGGCTGTCTGTTCTTTTCCAATGGTCTATGTCCCTGTACATATGCCAGTATTAGGTTGTTTTGATTACAGTGGCCTTGTAATATAGTTTGATATAAGGTATTGTGATCCCTCCTACTTTGTTCTTCTTTCTCAAAATTGCTGAGGCTATGCAGGGTCATTTATGGTTCTATATAAATTTCTGAAGTGTTTGTTCTATCTGTGAAATATGTCATTGGTACTTTAATAAAGATTGTGTTGAATCTATAAATTGATTTGGGTAGTATGGACATTTTGATGATGCTAACTCTTCCAATCCATGAACATGGTACATGCTTCCTCTTTTTGTGTCTTCCTTAATTTATTTCTTCAGTGTTCTACAGTTTTCTGAGTACAGGTATTTTACCTCCTTGGTTAGGTTTATTCTTAGGTACTTTATTTTTCTTGTTGCTATAGCAAATGGGATTTTTTCCTGATTTTTGTTTCTGATATTTCATTGTCGATATACAAAAATGCCTTTGATTTCTGAACATTGACTTTGAATCCTGCTGTTTTGCCAAATTCACTTATTAGGTCAAGTAGTTTATTGGTGTAGTCTATAGGATTTTCTATGTACACTATCATGTCCTCTGCAAATAAAGACACTTTTGCTGCCTCCTTTGCAATTTGGATGCCTTTTATTTCCTTTTTGTGTCTGATTGCTGTGGCTAAGACTTCTAATACTATGTTGAATAGAAGTGGTGAAAGTGGGGACCCTTGTCTTGTTCCTGATCTTAGGGGGAAAGCTCTAAGTTTTTGCCCATTGAGTATGATGTTGGCTGTAGGTCTCTCATATATGGACTTTATTAGGTTGAGGTATGCTCACTCTATTCCCACTTTGCTAAGTGTTTTTATCATAAATATGTGCTGTACCTTATCAAATGCATTCCCCACATCTATTGATATAATCATGTGATTTTTGCCTTTTGTTTTGTTTATGTGGTATATTACATTTATTGATTTGTGAATACTGTACCACCCTCGCATCCCTGGGATGAATCTCATTTGATCATGGTGTATGATCTTTTTAAAGTATTGCTGGATGCAGTTTGCCAATAGTTTGTCGAGGATTTTAGCATCTATGTTCACCAGCAAAATTAGCCTGAAGTTTTCTTTCTTTGTTATGTCTTTATCTGGTTTTGGGATTAGGATGAGGCTGGCTTCATAAAAAGAGTTTGGGAGTATTCTTTCTTCTTGAATTTTTTGAAATAATCTGTGAAGGATAGGGGTTAGCTCTTCCTTAAACCGTTGGTAAAATTCTTCTGTGAAACCATCTGGTCCAGGGCTTTTGTGTGTGTGAAACCTTTATGATTACTGCTTCAATTTCATTAGTTGTTATTGATCTGTTCAGGCTTTCTGTTTCTTCTTCATTTGGTTTTGGGATTATATTTTTCTAGAAATTTGTCCATTTCACCTACTAAATTTTTTGGCATAGAGTTCTTTGTAGTAATTTCTTACAATCCTTTGTATTTCTGTGGTGTCAGTTGTAATCCCTCCTCTTTCATTTCTGATTGTCCTCTCTGTTTTTTTCTTGATGAGTCTGCTTACAGCCTTTTTTATTTTATTTATCTTTTAAAAGAACCAGGTCCTGGATTTATTGATCTGTAGAATTGTGCTTTTAGTCCCTATGTCATTTAATTCTGCTCTGATCTTGGTTATTTCCTTCCTTCTACTTCCTCTGGGCTGTCTTTGTTGTTGTTCCTCGAGTTCTTGTAGGCATAGTGATAGGTTGTTTGTTTGAAATGTCTCTATCTTTTTTAGGAAGACCTGTATCTCTATGAACTTCCCTCTCAGGACTGCCTTTTCACTGTGTCCCATAAGTTTTGGGTTGTTGTGAGTTCATTTTCATTTGTTTACAGAAACTTTTTTATTTCTTCCCTAATATCATTCTTGACCCATTCATTGTTTAATGGCATGCTATTCAAGCTCCATGAGTTTGAGTGTTTTGGGTTTTTTTCCTTGAGGTTGGTTTCTAGTTTCAGTGCCATGTGGTTGGAGAAAATGCCTGAAATGATTTCAATTTTACTGAATATGTTGAGGCTTGTTCTGTGTCCTATCATGTGGTCTGTCTTTGAAAATTTTCCATGTGCATTTGAAAATAATGTGTATTTTGCTTCTTTGGGATGAAAGTCTCTCTCTCTATATATATATCAGTTAAGTCTGTTTCATCTAGGACATTGTTCAATGCCACAATATCTTGGTTGATATTTTGTTTGGAAGATCTGTCCATTTTTGACAGTGGGGTGTTAAAATTTTCTACTACAATTTTGTTGCTGTCAATATCTTTCTTGAAGTTCTTCAAGATTTTCTCTATGTATTTGGATGCTCCTATGTTGGGTGCATATATATTTACAATGTTTATAGCTTCTTGATGGATTCTTCTCTTGAGTATTATGAAGTGACCTTATGGGTCTTTCTTTATGGCCCTTTTTTGGAAGTCTATTTTGTCTGATATGAGTATTGCTACCCCTGCTTTTTTTTTTTCCTGTCCATTTGCTTGGGACATTTGTCTCCAATTCTTCACTTTCAGTCTGCATAGGTCTTTGTTCTGAGGTTTGTCTTTGGATGAAGCTGGTTCTGTGACTCACACACCACCTTCTTGCTCTTTGCTGTCTTATATGCTAGGGACTCTCAGGACCCCATCATGGTAGCTCACCCCCAGCACTGGCTTAAGTCTTTCTGGGGATTGCTGACTCACTGAGCCCTGAAGCTCCCCTCTGTGGGGGCATCTCTGTCTTCCTCTTAGAGAGCCGGTCAGCCCTGCAGGGTGCTGCTGTGGATGAGGAGCAAGCCTTTTCTGTTGCTGTTCCCAGGGTACAGGGGTTGAGTGCAAGGTGCCTCTGGGCAGCAGGGTTAGGTGCACTCTCTCCCAAGGCTGTGGGCATAAGCACTCAGGACTGGGGCAGGATGGGCAACCACCAGACCACATGTCCGTGTGTGCACCATCCCCAGGGCTTTGGGTATCAGTGTGCACAGCCTCTGCTACTACATCAGGAGCACAGCCACTGTGGCCAGGCAGGGATGGGGTGCAGGAGGCCAGGGCATCTGCTCTGGGATAATTCCCCACACAGCCCTTTAGTCCCTCTTTTTTCTCTTTCTCTTTTTGAAAAATTCCTCCTATTCAAGCCTGCCACTCCAAGTAAGTGCCTGGCCTCTCACACAGCCCAACTCTGAAACATGACCAGGGACTGACCAGGTCAGGGTCCATCATGGCCCAACTCTCCCCAGCTGGCATCCACAGTCTCAGTGGGTACACACTGCCCCTGTGTTTGCCACTTCATCCTTATTCCCCCCTGTGACCTTAAGCAACCTGGTCTCTCCTGGTGCTGTTCAAACCTTGTTTGGCAGGGGAGGGAGCTGTTGACCCAGCTCTCTCCCAAGAACCCTGTGGCAGACCCAGCAGGTGCCTGGGGCTACAGGTGTCCTTGCACTGGTCCCAGGGACCTTGTTGTCCCACAGCACTCTCCTTACTGTCTGATTTTTCAATGTGCTCTACAATTTTTGGTCTCCAATCTTCATATATGCTGGGATACCATTGGCTGTTCACTTTGTTCCTTAGAAAATCAGCTAGGTGTTTCACCTGTGTGCAGGAGGAAGTGGACTCCACTCCCACCTATTTTGCCACCACCTTCCCAGCTGGATCTATCTTTAATTTTAGGTAGTCACTGGTCACAACCTTGTTTTGGCAAGTGCAATTGTAAACTAAAGTGACTTAGCAGCCATTAAGTTGTGTCAGTTACCCATATGAAGTGAAAAAACTTATGTGAGTTACTACATCTCTTCTGCTCTGCTGCAGTGATCTTGGAGGTACATGTTGATGTGAAGCTTTCATCAACCTCTTTCACCAGTCTCGGTTAATACAATGAGAACAACCACCTGCCTGAGACACATACACACATACACAGTGCATGTAGAATATCAGTGATATGTAATACTTGACTGTGTTAACCTGATGGTATGTTTTGGCTGTTTGGAACCTCATCACAATATAATACAATCTCAGTGATTCATTAGGGGAGAGATTATACTGAATTTTATATATAGGAAGACATAAAATCCTTGAAGGAAAGAGACAAATGATTTTAGTGGTATTGGAATTATATCATTATATTACTTTATTGCAATATGCTTGATTATAAAAGTATTTAGAAATAACATTGGAAATTAGAAACACTTTGATATTGTGAAAATATCATGGGGTTAATACTTCACTCACACACAAAAAATTCTATTTTGTGTCTACATGTGCTTATCACTGGAGATGTAATGATGAAGTGAACTAACCAAACGCTGACTCTTGGAATTATACTCTATGGGAAATCAAATAAGAAATGTAAGAGAACTGGTTGGTAAAATAATTTCTAGATGAAATACTACTACCAAGAATATGGGCTCTAATTCCTACTAGTGACCATGACTTTGAAAAGTTTACCTAATAAGTTTATTCACTTATAAAGAAACATTACTAAAGAACAACTAATCTTTTTCACAAGTCATTTTCTAAATATTTTTCATTTTTCTCCTCTTCTTGAAGAGGTTTTAAAATGTTGATTCAGCCCTGGCTGATGTGACTCAGTGGACTGAGTGCTGGCCTGTGACCCAAAGGGTTGCTGGTTCGATTCCCAGTTGGGGCACATGCCTGGGTTGCAAGCCAGGTCCCTGGTGGGTGATGCATGAGAGGCAACCACACATTGATGTTTCTGTCCCTCTCTTTCTACCATCCTTCTCCTCTCTCTAAAAATAAGTAAAATGATATCTTAAAAAAATAAAATAAAATGTTGATTCAAGTGATGCACTAGGCCCTCAATTTGTGTCTTTCTGCAATGTTCTTTGCATTTTTGTGGGCCACTGAAACTGCTTTGTGAGGAGTCATTGAAGACCGTCAACCTAATTGCAGGACTTTATGAAGCTTTTGTGTTTTGCCTTGGGCAACTTAATTCTCCCCATGATTTTACCTATATCTGTTTCTCTATTATTTTATGGATTACTTACATATTGGAATCTCTAGCTATGGCATTTGTTGTAATATCCTTTCTTAAACTTTCAAAAGCCTTTGTATACTTTAACTTTTTAAAAATATGTTTAATGTGGAATGTAATTTTAATATGTTTTCAAAGAGGGAATTTCTTGACTAGTTAATTAAATTTTGATAATTTTTAATTGTAGTAATGTACACATGGAACCTATATGAGCCTATTAATCAATGTCACCCCAATATTAATATTAGTTTTAACTTTGAAAATTGAGGAGAGATTATTGTCTTGTTGATTAAATAATTTTAATCCTAACCTCCTTATTTGTACTAGTATTGTCTCATAAGTTAAAAAAATCAGAGTTATCCTTCATTATAGTTTTATCTTCAACTATTTTTGCTAACAAACTTACTTGATTCTTCTAGTTAAGATGAATTTTATTTATCCATACACTCTTACCAACCTATGTAGTCCATGGTGCTTTCCTTAATATGCACATAATCTAAAATTTATCTAAGTGATCTTTCTATCCACCTCTGCCTCCAATATATATAAATTTATCTGTAGTCCAGATTATCAAAAAACTTAGTGAATTAACTTAGGTTACTTTAAAAAAGACAGAAAAAATAATTACAGTCTATACTGTATAGGACAACATTTTTATACTGCCAAGTGTTTGAGGGCATAGTTTATAGTTATAGTTCATTTTATTTGCTAAAGAATTTATCATATGTTTTGTACTTTGTGTGGTCAGTAATTAGTAGATTACTGATTTTGAGTAACAATTTTAGCAAAATTATGCAATGTTGTGAAAAAATATATTTTTGGCTCTGATAGGGCTGGTGAAAGCTAATAATTACAACAATTGTCTGTATCAAAAGCAAAATGATAGTACCATGCATTAGTCAAAATAACAAAACAATACTTATATATAAAGTCTGAATGAATGCTCCTTGTTCCTTTGATACTTTTATTAATTTTCTTTTTTCTTCTGTATTTGGACTTCTCAAGAATTTCAGTGAACTGCAGACTATAAACCATGATTTTCTTCTGGTCACATGAAGGGTATATCACTTTATATTGTATCATTACTGAATGGATTTTATTAGGGTTAATTGATTTGTGTATCTACTGGAATTTCTTCAGGTTGCTTATAAGTTCCTTTTTCCTGCACTATAAGAAGAAACATTGAAATAAAAAACAGACTGACTGTAACCAGAGGGGAGGGGAGGGAGATAACAGGGAAAAGAAGAGAAAGGGCCATCAGGGAACATGTATAAAGGACCCATGGACCTAGTCAAAAGAGGGGAGGATGAAGGATGGGAGGTGCAGGTGGGTGGGGCAGGGGAAAGTGGTGGTGGCAAAATAGAGACAACTGCATTCGAAAAAAGTTTAAAAAAAGACAATCCTCTTTGCAGAAAAAAAAAGAAATTTATCCTTGATTCTATTATAAGATGAAGTAATGCCCTCTCATAATAGTAAAATATCTTGTGGTATTTTTATTTCTGGTGCCATATTTCATTAAATTTAGTACCAACCTAAATAATCTTTATATATGAAACTAATAGGTAAATTTTAACTAGAGATTTTTACATGTTATATTAGTTTAGCTTAAATTTTACTATTTTTTAAAAAATTTAAACATGGTAAATAGTGCCAATTCTCCAGTTTATGTTTTTATAGCTGTGTTAATTTTAGTTATCCAGAATTATATAATGTTTCATATGTTTAGAACACTATAACTTTTTAAATATTTTCTTTTATTTCTGCAAAGGAAACTCTACCATAATTTATGCATTTAAAAATCTATGAATTAAATTACATATTTGTGCATATCTAATAAGTTATATATTGAACATTATATTTCTTTTTCACATTCCTAAATAATATTTTATTAATAAAGTGGCCTGATATTCTAGTTTGAATCTTTTTGTTCATCCTAAATAATGAGGAGACATAGACATGTGAATGTACTAGATGTAAAAGATCATTAACTTTCAGGTCACAAAGTCCCAAGCCAACATGGTGGTAAAAAAGTGGAAATTACCTGATTTATATTTGGAAATTAGTATTACATTTTGAATAAAAATATTGGAAATAAGATTTTTCTTTTTATTTATTTATTTATTTATTTATTTTTAGGGAGGGAAGGAAGGGAATGGGGGAGAGAGATAGAGAGAGAGAGAGAGATCAATGTGCGGTTGCTGGTGGTTATGGCCTGCAACCCAGGAATGTACCCTGGCTGGGAATTGAACCTGGGACACTTTGGTTCCCAGCCCGTGCTCAATCCACTGAGCTACGCCAGCCAGGAGATTTTTCTTGTTTAGACTATTTCATTACCTCTCTAACAAAATTATTTAAACCATGATTTTTTATTGGTGTTTTCAATGGTCTTTCTAAAGCAACCTTGAACATATGTAAAATGAGTAAATTATTCCTGGTGTTTATCATATGAGATCGGGTTATTTAGCTTTTACCTTGATATGGCATCTATACTTTGAATAGAATGATAAGCATATACCTAGTATTCAGAAGAAAAGATATTAGTATCAGTGATCAAGTGTTAACATTTTTGTCAAATACAATACATAAAATAAATGCCCTTTGTGTTTCAACAGATAAGTACATAGTAAAGGTACAAAATGCTCAGGCTTGACTTTGTTTCAATAGTTTATGAATCTGAGAGTCATTCCAACTCTGTTGGTAATTGTTTTCTCTTATTTAGTTTAAAAATAACACTATGTTAATAACATCCTCATAGAATAGAAAGTATTTACCAAAAATGTTCATTACATACATGTGACTATAAATACAATAATATTTGGCACATCTGCTAACCTTAGTGAGTTCAACTAAAATCACAGAGTGACTATGTATTGGTGAAAAGCTAACCATAGTCCAAATAAGTGGTAATGGTGTGGAACATGAGAATTCTTGTATATGCTGATGAGAGTATAAAAAAAACAAAGCCAGTTCATCAAAATCTAGGTTGAAGATATGGCTTCTATTGATCTAGCTTTTTTAACTCTTAGTTTACCTGATAGAGTCTCATATTCATACAAAAATATAAAGAAATGTATTTATTATAGCAGTGTTTGTACTAAAAAGTAATTCTTAAAGTTACAACAGCAAAATGCCACAGACTGACTGGGTTGATTAAACAGCAGAAATGTATTTATTCATAGTTCTGGAGGCTGAAAGTCCAAGATCAAAGTGTAAGCAGACTTTGTTTTTGTTTGTTTGTTTGTTTGTTTTTTGTGAGTCCTCTCTTTCTTGTGCTTGCAAATAGCTGCCTCTCCCTGTGTCCTCACATGGACTTTTCTCTGTGTATGTGCATCCCTGGTATCTCTTCCTCTTGTAAATGACACCAGTACTATTGGATTAGAGCCCAACCCTCATAATCTTGTTTAACCTTAATTATTTCTTTAAAGGGTATGTTTCTAATTGGAGTCACCCTAGGGCAAAAGCTTCAACAAATGAATTTGATGGTAAGGAAACACAATTCATTCAACAGCAATCAACCAAGCAATGGGTAAAAATTTTTACACAATAAAAAATTTAACAGCAATGAAACTAAATTACATCAGTCAACCTAACCTAAGTTACTCTGCAGTGATGAACAATCTCAGTGGCTTACAAAAAAGTTTATATCTCCCTCACAATACATCCTAGGTTATTCCACCTTTGCACTCTGCAATAAATAGAGATGTCCCTAAATGGGGCATCAAACTTTTTGTAAAGGAGTAAGAGAAATCACAAAGTCATGCTATTGGTACTCATCACTTCCTTGCACATTTTATTGCCTAAAATAAAACTTATGGCCACTTCTGACATCAACTGGACATAATTTTTCTTCATAATTTTTTTTCATAATTTTTTTTGCTTCTTCTCTGGAGAAGTAGCAAATATTTTATATACTACTACAAAGAATCAATTTCATTTTTTAGATATCAGTACAGATAAATCTTACATGAAAAAGTGACAAAAAGGAAACTTAAGATGAATTTATACAGTATTTATAATAGACTAGCATAAAATAAAACTAAATAATTTGAAGATACTTATTTAATATTGTCTTAAAGGCATGCAGATGAGATAATACATATAAAATTCAGCTTAATGGTTACTTTTAAAGAGAAAGCATGGGGATATGTTTGGGGAATTGGACACAAAGATCTGTGTTACATTATTCTACAATATCTTCTTCATGTTTGAGATTCAGTATAAAAAGTACAAGATGGTTATTATGAGAATAATGATATTTATGGTGGATTTTTTTATACATGGTAGTGGCTTATTATTATTTTTGGTATTGAAGTAAATCTGACAGGAAAAGAGCACATGATATATTTTCCTGGTTTAAAACTTCTATAATTTATAATCTTTCCTTGCATTTATACACATATATCTCCTAGACTGTATGCAATTTGAGGAGTTATAAGTCATACTTGCTGTTATATGAATTATGCCTAGAATGTAAATATATTATTAGAAATAAATAAATTGAACTTCAAGCTCTTTCTTTTATGTATGTTTTAGCACTCTAAAATGTCCAAAAATTACTTTCAAAAAAATAAAAATATAAAATTATACTTAAATTTTGTCTTATGCTGTCTAGTAATCAGTGTACTATTTAGTTTAATGTTTAATTCCTTAACCTATTCATTACCAATGATCTCGTTTATTTTACTTTTCTTACTAGCTCTCATGATCAGATCTTATGCATTGTCATTTCTTTATATTTAAAAAATATTTCAAGTCAAACATTCAACTTCTAATTGCAACCTTTTCAACTGATAACAAATATTTATTTTAGCTTTGGAGATTTCACATATGGATGCAAAAAGGTGACAGAACAAGAAAGTTTAAGACAGTGACAAGAGTGCTATGCAGTGCTGAACTATAGCAAATATTGTAGATAATCCCTAGTATGCTTTGCTTTCAATTTTTCACAAAATCTTTTTCAGTTGGAAGTAGCACCAAAAGACAAATCAAGATTTGAGGGTCAGGAAGGGTTTTTCTGGGAATGCACTTTTTTTATTTTTGATAATTAGAAAATCATTTTGCTCTCTTTTTTCTTCCTTCTTGTTTGGGACATTAGTGAGAAGACAATGCTTGGGAATGCAGAATTCACACTTTGACCACGAAAAAACAAAAACAAAAAAGTTGCACAGACACCAAATGGGAGCCCTAATATTATTACACTACTGAAGGTTCTCAAGTCTTTATTTCTAATCCCCATGCTGTATGAGAAAATTAATATACTTTTATAACCCATTCAAAATCACATTTTTTATTTTTAGCAAAAATCAATCTTGATGACAGAATCAAATCTAATTAGGTAGAAAAATTTCAAAGGAAATAGACATGATACACAAATTGAAAGGAAATAGAATAGAGGGGAGATTTAGGGAAAACTCATTTGATAGCTGGGCTTACACAATATAGCAAATTGATTCCAGATTAGCTTAAAATTAATCAAGATTCTCAACTTCAAATTGACTATAAGTATTTCCCAAAATTTCTAATTTCTTCAGTTCAACTAACTCTTGGTTTTCCACAGTGAGACCTCCACTCTCCTCCAACTTCCATGTTCCAATTCTTACTCCTGTTTTTATCAGGAGGCATTTCTCTCTTTACAAAGAAAAGATAAACTCCTCAGTGTGAACTTCATCTATATGTCAGTTTTAGAAACAGTTTCATCTTCTGCTTCCCAGCCTTGCTCTGCAATCTAGAGCCTCTTCTTTCTCTTATCTCCTGGCAAAGCATCCACCACCTCCTGAGGTTTTCTACTCTTCCTACTTAACCAGAAGCAGATTTTATTGATCTTTTCTATCTCCTTTCAAACTCCCACTCAAGTAGCTTTTTTAAAAAAGAGTCTTAAAAACTCATTTATGAAATATTTGACCAAGTCTTTCGTTTTTTCTGTTTCATTGTCTGGCCTTTACTTATTGATTTATAGTTCTTTTTATATTCTTCACATGTTAGATATTTGTATTTTGAGAACTGCCAGGCATAGCTATAGCAAACAGCTTTTTCACAACCTGTTCAATATATTCACATTGTCTTTATTGCTCCTTTTCACAATATGAGATTCTTAATTTTAATGTACTCAAATTTACAATTTTCCTCAGTGGTTATTTTTTGTGTTTGCTTTAGGTAATATTTTCTATTCTAAGTTCATAAAGTTAGATTTCTATTGTTTTCTTATTTAACCATTTACATTTAGAAACACAATTCATTTGTAGAAATTCTATATGAATATATAAATATGTATATATAAACACACATATTTATAATAAATGCTATATATAAATATATAAAATTATAATTAAATGCATACATTTATATATAAATATGTGAATTATATAGGAATATATACACAAACATAAATATATATCAAAGAAGGGCTAAAATTTATTTTGTAATATGAAAATTAATTTGACACTATACTATTTATTGAAAAGACCAGTTTCTTCTTACATCTTGGTGTTATTTTGTCAAATATCAAGTAACTGTATATGAAGGTGTTTTTCTCTGAATGCTGAGTTTTATTTCATTTCTGAGTTGGTTTATTTCTGTGTCAGTATCTCACTGTTTTATATTACTTTATCATAAGTCCAGGTATCTGACTGCTGAAATCCTTCAGATATTATTCTTTAAGATTATCTTGGAAATTTTCTTTCCTTGGTGTTTCCAAATAACTGTTATAATCAGCTTGTTAATTTCCATGAAAAAAATGAAACAAGTGTCAAAATGCTTTTGAATCCATTAATAAACTTGAAGAGTTGAAATTTTTACAAAATTAATATTCTAGTCCATGAACATGGTATATTTTACCATTTAACTAGAACTTTTAAAATCCCCTTAATTAGTATACTATTACAGTTTTCATTGAACAATTTGAGATATATCATGCTATATGTAGTCTTAGACTTTTGATAATTTTATGTTACTCTAATTGAAAAAATGTACTTTTGTTAACAGTTTAAATACACAAAATTATTTTCATATGTTTAGTTTGAAAATCAGACTGCTGTAAAAAAATCTTTAAACATTTTGTAGGCTGTTAATGGATTCTCTTACATGTTCTAGTATACTATTGCCATCTGTGAACAATGACAATTGTATTTCTTATTTTCTACTCTGAATACATTTTATTTATCCTTGTCATATTATTGTACTGATTAGGGCCACCATTACAATGCTAAACAAAATAGTCAATAGTGGCATCTTTGTCTATTTTTTTTATTTCAAGAAGAAAACTTTCAATATTTCACCATTAAATAGGATGACTCTGATAGGTGTTTCATAAAAACATATTTTCAGATTTAAAAACTTCATTTTATCCTTTATTTGCTAAGATTTATTTTTATCATAAACCGGTGGTAATTTTTATCAAGTTCTTTATTTATCAAGGTAATTATAAAATATTTAACTTTTCTGTTAATGTGATGGCTTACATTGATGAACTTTCACCTATGAAATATCTTGTTCATTTCTGGCATAAACTCTTTTGCTCTTTTCCTTTTATTGTATATAGTCTGCTAATATTTTTTTTAAATCTTTGTATCTCTATTCTTGGAGATTCTATCTTTAATTTCAGTGTCTCATTGTTTTTGACAGATTTTGATGTAGAAATTCTATATACCAGTTCTATATACCAGGGAACATTTTTTATCTATTCTCTGGGAGACTTTGTGAAAGATGGTATTATTTCCTCTTGTTTAGAAGAATTAACTACTAAAGACAATTGGATTTGGGGATGTGGGGTTATTATTTTAAATATTGGATTTAGTATTTATTTTGTTCTAGTTTCAAGCATTGCATCTTAAATTTTTTTTAAGATTTTATTTATTTATTTATTTTTAGAGAGGGAAGGGAGGGAGATAGAGAGAGAGAGAGAGAGAAACATCAATGTGCGGTTGCTGGGGGTCACGGCCCACAACCCAGGCATGTACCCTGGGAATCGAACCTGCGACACTTTGGTTCACAGCGCGCACTCAGTCCACTGAGCTACACCAGCCAGGGCGCATCTTAAATTTTGAAGTTTCAAACAGATTTAAGAAATCAAGTATAGTTTACTACTCTTCATTATATACTAAGTTTAACTAAATTTTTTAAATATATTTTTTCCAATAATAGTTGTATAATATTATGTTAGTTGCAGGTGTACAAGCCAGTGATTAGACATTATGTAATTTACATAGTGGTCACCCTGATAAATATAGTACTTATCTGGGACAAACACAATTATTACAACATTATTTACTATCTTTCCAAAGCTATAGTTTACATCCTCATGACTGTTTTATAATACCAACTTGTACTGCTTAATCCCTTCACCTTTTTCTTTTCTTTTTTTTTAACAATTCCATTTTTTTAATTTTAATCATTGTTCAAGTACAGTTTTCTGCCTTTTACTCCCATTACAGCCCACCCATCCATCCATCCCCACTTCCCTCCCATTACCACCCACTCCTAGTTTTTGTCCATGTGACCTTTATATTAGTTTCTGTAAACCCTTCCCATTCTGCCCTGAAATTCCCTCTTCTCTCTCCTCTGATCACTGTAAGCCTGACCTCTATTTCAGTGTCTTTGACTATATTTTACTTGTTTCTTTGTTTTGTTGTTTAGGTTCTTGTTAAAGGTGTGATCATATGGTATTTGTATTTCACTGCCTGGCTTATTTCACTTAGCATAATGCTTTCCAATTCTAGCCATGCTGTTCCAAAGGGTAGGAGTTCCATCTTTCTTTGTGTTGCATAGAATTCCATTGTGTAAATGTACCATAGTTTTTCGATCCATTCATTTACCAATGGGCATCTAGCTTGCTTACAGCACTTGGCTATTGAAAATTGTGCTGCTATGAACATTGGGGTGCAAAGGTTCTTTTGGATTGGTGTTTCAGGCTTCTTAGGATATAGTCCCAACAGTGGAATTTCTGGGTCAAAAGGCAGATCCATTTTTAGTTTTCTGAGGAAGTTCCATACTGTTTTCCATAGTGGTTGAACCAGTCTAAAGTCCCACCAACAGTGCACTAGGGTCCCCTTTTCTCCACAACCTCTCCAACACTTGTTTTTTGTTGCTTTGTTTATGATGGCCATTCTGACTGGTGTGAAGTGGTATCTCATTGTGGTTTTAATTTGCATCTCTCTGATAGCTAGCAATATTGAACACATTTTCATGTGTCTTTGGATCCTCTGTATGTCCTCCTTGGAGAAGTGTCTGTTCAAGTTCTTTGCGCATTTTTTAATTGGGTTGCTTGTCTTCTTAGAGTGGAGTCGTGTAAGTTCTTTATATATTTTGGAGATTAAACCCTTGTCTGAGGTATCATTGGCAAATATGTTTTCCCATACAGTTGGTTCTCTTTTAATTTTGATACTGTTTTCTTTAGCCATGCAGAAGCTTTTCATATTAATGAGGCGCCATTTGTCTATTCTTTCCTTTATGTCCCTTGCTCTGGCAACATGTCAGTAAAAATGTTTCTGTGTGAAATATCTGAGATTTTCCTACCTACGTTCTCCTCTAGGACTTTAATGGTGTCACGGTTTATATTTAAGTCTTTTATCCACCTTGAACTTATTTTTGTGTAAGGTGTAAGTCGGTGCTCAAGTTTAATTTTTTTTGCAAATAGCTGTCCAGTTCTCCCAACAGCATTTTTGAAGAGGCTATTTTTACTCCATTTTATGTTGCTGACTCCTTTCTCAAATATTAATTGACCATAGAGCTTTTGGCTTATTTCTGGGCTCTCTGTTCTGTTCCATTGGTCCATGTGCCTGCTTTTCTGTCAGTGCCAGACTGTTTGATTACAGTGGACTTGTAATACAGTTTAGTATCAGGTATTGTGATCCCTTCTACTTTACTCTTCTTTCTCAAAATTGCAGCAGCTATTCAGGGTCATTTATGCTTCCACATAAATTTTTGAAGTGTTTGTTCTATGTCTGTGAAATATGCCATTGGCACTTTAATAGGTATTGCATTGAATGTGTAATTGCTTTGGGTAGTATGGACATTTTAATTATGTTAATTCTTCTAATCGATGAACACAGTATATGTTTCCATTTGTTTGTCTCTTCCTTCATTGTTTTCCTCAGTGTTATGCAGTTTTCTGAATACAGGTCTTTTACCTCCTTGGTTAGGTTTATTCCTAAGTATTTCATTTTATTTTTTTTTTTGCTATTTCAAATGGGATTTTTTCTTGATTTCTGCTTCTGCTGTTTCATTGATGGTGTACAGAAATGCCTTCGATTTCTGGATATTGACTTTGTATCCCACTCTTTTGCCAAATTCACTTATTAGGTCAAGTAGTTTTTTTGCCAGAGTCTATAGGAATTTCTATGTACACTATTGTGTCATCTGCAAACAATGACAGTTTTGTTTCCTCCTTTCCAATTTGGATACCTTTTATTTCCTTTTCTTGTCTGATCACTGTGGCTAAAACTTCCAGTACTATATTGAATAGAAGTGGTGGAAGTGGGCACCCTTGTCTTGTTCCTGATTTTAATGGAAAAGATTTTAATTTTTGCCCATTGAGTATGATGTTGGCTGCAAGTCTCTCATATATGGCCTTTATTATGTTGGGGTATGCTCCCTCTATTCCCACTTTACTGAGTGTTTTTATCATAAATGGTTGTTGTACCATATCAAATGCTTTTTCTGCATCTATTGATATGATCATGTGGTTTTTGTCTTTGCTTTTGTTTATGTGATGTATTACACTTACTGATTTGCAAATATTGTACCATCCTGGCATCCCTGGAATGAATCCCACGTGGTCATGGTGTATGATCTTTTTAATGTATTGTTGGATGCAGTTTGCCAGTAGTTTGTTGAGAACTTTAGCATCTATATTCATCAGCGATATTGGCCTGAAGTTTTCTTTCTTTGTTATCTTTATCTGGTTTTGGGATTAGGATGATGTTGGCCTCATAAAAAGAGTTTGGGAGTCTCCCATCTTTTTGGATTTTTTGGAATAGACTGTGAAGGATAAGGGTTAGCTCTTCCTTAAATGCTTTGTGGAATTCTCCTGGGGAACCATCTTGTCCAAGGCTTTTGTGTGTTGGGAGTTTTTGATTACTGCTTCAATTTCTTTTGCTGTTATTGGTCTGTTCAGGCTTTCTGCTTCCTTTCCATTGAGTTTTGGAAGATTACATTTTTCTAGAAATTTTTCCATTTCAACTAGGTTTTCAAATTTGTTGGCATATAGTTCTTCATAGTAATTTCTTACAATCCTTTGTATTTCTGTGGTATCAGTTGTGATCTCTCCTCTTTCATTTCTGATTGTGTTTATTTGGGTCTTCTCTCTTTTTTTCTTGATGAGTCTGCTTAAAGATTTGTAGATTTTATCTTTTCAAAGAGCCAGCTCCCGGATTCATTGATCCTTAGAATTGTGTGTTTAGTCACTATGTCATTTAATTCTTCTCCGATCTTGTTTTTTTATTTCTTCTACTTGCTTTGGGCTGTCTTTGTTGTTGTTCCTCGAGTTCCTGTAGACATAGGGTTAGGTTGTTTGAAATGTTTCTATCTTTTTTAGGTAGGCCTGCATCACTATGAACTTCCCTCTCAGGACTGCCTTCACTGTGTCCCATAAGTTTTGGGTTGTTGTGAGTTCATTTTCATTTGTTTCCAGAAACCTTTTGATTTCTTCCCTAATTTCATTCTTGATCCATTCATTGTTTAATAGCATGCGATTCAATCTCCATTATTTTGAGTGTTTTGGTTTTTTTTCCTTGGGGTTGGTTTCTAGTTTCAGTCCCTTGTGATCCGAGAAAATGCTTGATATGATTTCAATTTTCTTGAAATTGTTGAGGCTTGTTTTGTGTCCTATCATGTGGTCTATCTTTGAAAATGTTCTGTGTACATTTGAAAAGAATGTGTATTTAACTTCTTTGGGATGGAAGGCTATGTATATATCAGTTAAGTCCACTTGATCTAGGTCTTTGTTCAATGCCTCATATCTTTGTTGATATTTTGTTTGGAAGATCTGTCAATTTTTGACAGTGGGGTGTTGAAATCCCCCACTATAATTGTGTTGTTGTCCATATCTTCCTTGAAGTCCTCTAAGATTTTCTTTATGTATTTGGGAGCTGCTATGTTGGGTGCATATTTATTTACAATATTTATGTCTTCTTGGTGGATTCTTCTCTTGAGTATTATGAAGGGACCTCTGGGTCTCTTTTTATGGCCCTTTTTTTGGAACTTTATTTTGTCTGATATGAATATTGCTACCCCGGCTTTTTTTTTCCTGTCCGTTTGCTTGGAAAATTTGTTTCCAGCCCTTCACTTTCAGCCTGTGCAGGTCTTTTATCCTGAGGTGGGTCTCTTGTAGGCAGCATATGTGTGGGTCATTTTTTCTTGTCCATTCAGCTATTCTATGTCTTTTGATTGGAGCATTTAATTCATTTACATTTAAGGTTATTATTATATATACTTAGTCATTGCCATTTTTGTACCTGTGTTCCTCTCTCTCTCTTTTTGTTCCTTTCCTTAGAGCAGTCCCTTTAGCATCTCTTGCAGAGCTGGTTTGGTGGAGGTGTATTCTTTTAGACTTCTTTTGTCTGGGAAGCTTCTTATTTGGCCTTCCATCTTGACTGAGAGCCTTGCTGGGTAAAGTAGTCTTGGTTGCAGACCTCTTGGTCTCATTACTTGGAATATTTCTTGCCATTCTCTTCTGGCTTTGAGTGTTCCATTGAGAAGTCAACTGCTAGCCTTATTGGGGCTCCCTTGTATGTTACTTCCTGTTTCTCCCTTACTGCCTTTAAGATTTTCTCTTTGTCTTGAAATTTTGCCATTTTAATTATGATGTGTCTTGAGGTGGGCCTCTTTGAATTCCTCTTGATTGGGACTCTCTGTGTTTCCTGGATTTGTGTGACTTTTTCTCTCATCAAATTAGGGAAGTTTTCCATCATTACTTTTTCAAATAGGTTTTCTATCCCTTGCTCATCTTCTCCTTCTGGTTTCCCTATTATATGGATATTATTATGTTTCGTATTGTCTTACATTTCTCTTAATCCTTCTTCATTTTTTCTGATCCTTTTTTCCTTTTCTTGCTCTTTCTGGGTGTTTCTTTCTACTTTGTCTTCCAATTCACTGATCCAATCTTCTGCTTCATCAGTCCTACTTTTCATTCCTTCTACTGTGTTCTTCAGTTCAGAAATTGTATTCTTCACTTCCTCTTGGCCCTTGTTGATAGTTTCTATTTCCTTTTTATGTTGATATAGTTTGTAGTGAGTTTGTTGTAGCTTTCCTGTAGTTTCCAGTAGCTCATTGTGAGCTCATTGAGCTTCCTGATAATCATTTTTTTGAACTCAAGATCTGATAGTTGAGTTGCCTCTATTTCATTTAGCATTCTTTCTGAGGCTTCCTCCTTTCCCTTCCTTTGGGGATTGTTTCTTTGTCTTTTCATTGTTATGAGACTCTTCTTGTTAGCCTCTGTTTCTTAAATTGATCTGTTCTGGTTCCCTGGGTTTATGGTGTGAACTTCTGTGGTAGAATACCTGTGAGATTCAGTGGTGCAGTCTCCTTTAGGAATCCTGGTATTCACAGCTTCCCCCTACTCTTTTTTGTGATCAGTTGGAGGAGTAAGGCAAAATGGTTTAAGACAGTAAGACAGTATTCTATGATATTTACAGTAGCAGCCAGTAGAGAAGAGATGGAAGATCCTTTGGCTACATATAGTGTTAACTGTGATCTTCCACCCCACTAGCCACATTTTAGAAAGAATGGAAATAAGATAAGACTCTTATTGGGGAGGAAAGGATTGTGAGTTGGATCTAGAAAGCAATGAGGCTGTGGGAATTCAGATTCTGAGGTAGGGTGGGAATAAAGAATACTAAATAAGAGTAGTGTGTAAAAAAATAGAGTTAACCACTACAATAGTAGAGTTCAGGAAATTGCAAAGTGGGCTGAGATCTGGGAGGGGTGTTGTGTAGTATTTACAACTGTATGAAATGGGTCTTATTTACAGTAACATTAGAGCAACAATCATATGGCAGAATCTATGAGATCTAGATAACAAGAATAGGAAGTATAGAACCTTGAGTGGTGTACTATTGGAACACAAATGAAGGACAGTAAATTAGCAATACACTATGAGTGAGACAACAGGTGGAATCTATCAAATGATACAGTATAACCAGCCAAGCAATGAAGACTATATAGAAAGAAAAGGAATACCAAAATACTATTAAAATAAAAAATGCCAGAATAATGGGAAAAAGATAATACAAATTTGCAGTTACTTGGAGGTTCAAAAAAAAAGGGGGGGGGAGCAGAAGATGGAATGCAGGAGAGATAAATTTGGAATGGAAGGAATAACACGTCTGGTTTTTCAATGTCCGCTATAATTTTTGATGTCCTATTTTCATAAATGTTGCGATATTGTTGGCCCCTTGCTCTGTTCCTCCACAGATCAGCCACTTTCCCTCCTGTGCATAGGAGAAGGGGAATATGTTCCCTCCTACCACGCCTCCATCTCCCCACTCCACTTCCCTTCACCTTTTTCTCACATTTCCCTAACTCCCCCCTTTTCTGACAACTGTCCAAATGTTCTCTGAATCTATGGGTCTGTTTCTGTTTTGTTTATTTTGTTCTTTAGATTCTGCATGTAAGTGACATTATATGGTATTTGTCTTTCTCTGACTTATTTCACTCAGGTTGTGAACATAGTCTTCTAGGTCCATCAGGTTGTCAGAAATCACAAGATCTAATTCCCCTTCATGGTTGAGTAATATTCCATTGTAGATATGTATCACATCTTCTTTATCTGTCTATTGATGGACACTTAGGAAGCTAACATATGTTGGCTGTTATAAATAATGCTGCAATTAACATAGGGATGTACATGTCTTATTTTTTAAAATCAGTGTTTTGGGTTTCTTCTAATAAGTGCCCCAAAATGATATTGCTGTGTCCTTCTTTGTCTCTTTTTACAGCCTTTAATTTAAGGTCTCTTTTGTCTAGTGTAACTATTGCTACCCCAGTTTTTTTTCTCATTTTCATTTTTGTGAAATGTCTTTTTAATTCCTTAAATTTCAGACTGTGTATGTCTTTCAATCTGAAGTAAGAGTATTTTTTTTGACGTTATGCAATGTATTGTTTCTCTCTCTCTCTTTTTATTTTAATTGTTGTTCAAGTACAGTTTTCTGCCTTTTACAGACAGCATAAGTATGGGTCATGTTTCTTATCCATTCAGCCACCCTGTGTCTTTTGACTGGAGCATATAACCATTTGCATTTAAAGTAATTGTTTTTATTTAATCTTTTTTTACATTATTTTCATTACCATTTAGTACCTTATATGCCCTGCCCCTAGCAACCACCACACTGTCACCCATGTCAATGAGTCCTTTTTTCTTTTTGCTCAATCTTCCATCCCTTCACCTTGCACCCCACTAGTTGTCACCTGATAGATATGCATCTACTATCATTTTATTATTGACATTTTTTTAAATTAGTTTTTCTTCTTCTTAAAAAAATACCCTGTACTATTTCTTATAATACTGGTTTGGTGGTTATAAACTCCTTTAGTTTTTTTTCTTGCTTGGGAAGACAAGAGTTTTACTGGGTAGTACAACCTTGGTTGGCTTTCACTTGTCATCACTCTGAATATTTCATACCAATCCCTTCTAGCCTGCAAAGTTTCTGTTGCAAAATCAGCTGCCATCCTTATGGGATCTCCCTTGTACATAACTGCTTTTCTCTTTCCGCTTTTAAGATTCTTTAATGTTTGGCATTTTTAATTATCATATGCCTTTATGTGGGCCTCTCTGTGTTCATCTTATTTAGGACACTCTTTGTGTCATGGACCTGTATGTCTAGTTCCTTTGCCAAGCTTGGAAATTTTCTTATAATTATTTTTCAAATAGGTTTTCATTTCTTGCTCCCTGTCTTCTCCTTTCATCATCCCCATGATGCAAATGTTGGCAAGCTTGATGTTGTCACAGAGGTCCTTTAAACTATCATCATTTTTTTAAAATGCTTTTTTTCTTTTTGCTGTTCTGATTGGGTGTTTTCTGCTACTTATATTCTACATTGCTGATTTGATCCTCTGCTTCATCTAATCTCCTGTTGATTTCCTTTTAGTATACTTTTCATTTCCTTTATTGTATCCTTTGTTGTAGTCTGTATTGTATTCTGACTGGTTCTTTTCTATGACTTCTACTTCCATTTTTTCCTTTTCTGTATTTTGTCAAAAGTCTCACTGAGTTGATTTATTTTCACCTAAGTTGTTGAGCATCCTCATAACCAGTATTTTGAACTCCATATCTGGTAGATTGCTTGTCTCCATTTTGTTTCATTCTTTTTCTGAATTTTTGTCTTGCTCTTTCATTTGGGGCATTTTTTCTTTGTGTCTCCATTTTGGCTGCTTCCCTGTGTTTGTTTCTATGTATGAGATAGAGCTGCTATGTCTCCTGGTCTCTCTGGAGTCGGCTCATGTAGTAGATTTTCCTGTGGGGCCCAGTGGCACAACCTCTCTGGTCACCCAAGAGAGGCATTCCAGGTGTGCCTGCACCTGCCTCCATTTATACTGTGTGAACCCTTCTGTTCAAATTAAATCTTTATTACTGTTTGTCTAATAATAGGAGGGATTGATCCCCCATGCTGATGGGTTGCAAGAATCAGCCTCGGCTGCAGCAGAGGAAGGGCTATGCAGGTGCCTACCCCATGGTGCGGGGCTTGGCTTAGCAGGGCTCTGGTGACTGCTGAGGACTGTCCCTTAAGTATGTCACTCCTGGAGGTGATTAGGTGGTCATCCAGCATGATTTAAAGCTGTCCACTGGCAATGGGGCCTCCAGGGAGGTGAAAGCCAAAGTCATGTACTGCCTGTGCTCGCCATGGTGCCACCCAGAAAGAACTACAAAGTGATCTGCATATTGTTTCTACTTGTGCTGGGCTTGGAGGTGCCTGGGAGAGGTCAGCTGTGAGAGGTCAACTCAGGTCAACTTCCACTAGTGCCAGGTCTGGGGCTGCTTAGTGAATAACGCACAGCATGACAAGGCCAGATGCTATTTGTTTGGGGTTTGTGGACCTTTGAGAGATTTTAGAAAATTTTGTGACATGAGCAAAGACAAGCCGTTTGTATGGAAAAGCCACTGGAGGTGGCTTAGGTGGGCCTCAAAATTTAGAAGGGAGGAGGTCTCAGGGAATTACCAAGCAGAGTAAACAGTGTTAGCCAAGTTGGTGGAGACTCATATATACTGCCTTCCTGAAGCTTCAGGCAGAGAGCTCAGCAAGGGAACAGTGGCTCTTCTAGCACTTCTATCTAGAAAAAGCTGCCCCTTTAGCCCTTGCCTTGAAGCCATGGGCCTTTTAGAAGGACACCTGGGACTGCAAGGGCCCTTGTCTCCTTCAGTCACAATCTCCACTGCTTTTCACAGCTAGAAGAGGACTTCTCTTCTCAGCACTGGACCCTGGACTTGGAGGCCTGGTGTGGGGCTGGGACTCCTCCCTTTTCAGGGGGGACCTCTGCAGCTGTGATATCCCTCCCAAATTTTATCTGCTGCATCTGGGTGTGGGTGCTATGTTCTGGGCCACTGCCCCTACTACCAATCTGAATTTTGTTTCTTCTTTTTATCCTTTGTTGTAGAGACCTTGTTCTGCTAGATTTTAGGCAGTTTTTGGATGACAGTGGCTCTGTAGTTTAGTTGTAATTTTGATGTGACTATGGGAAGATGGGAGTACCTACTTTACCTACTCTGCCACCTTGACCAGAAACCCAGATTAACTAAGTTCTTATGATAGAAATGTATAAGCCCAATAATAAAATAACTGTTAATGCACTCAAAATGAGCCTAAATGGTAATATAGTGAGGAATTGCAATATTTCCACACATAAGCATTATTGTTATATGTTAGATTACTTCTTAAAAATATATTTCAGGATAGAAACTTAATTTATATTTTATAAAAGACTAACAAATGAGTTAGAAAAGAAAAACACTTTTGAATACTATTCTACTCAATTGTTAAAGTAAGAGTATATTTTGTAGAATATAATGTAATAAATTATTCTGAGAGATTGTGGTATAGGATTGATCTAGTAATCAGCAAAAATATATATATTTAAATATATTTTAATATTTTATTAATATGTTCATGTTATTCAACTAAAATTTTATTTCTTACTTATGAGAGTGGACCCCTAAAACCACAGAATTCACTTATATGAAACTGTGTATTTATTCTTACATTGTTTAAACTTCAGTCACCTTCAAAGTACTTTCCATTTGATGCAATACACCTATTGAGATATTTTTTCCACTGCTCAAAACAGTGTTTGAACTCATTGATTTTGAAGTCTTTTGGTGCTTTTGTTTTACCTCTGCCACATCAGCAAAAGTCACTTGGTAAGATTGGGTGAATAGGGAGGGTGGGGCACGTTGGTCATAGTTCACATTGGTCATGAACTATGAACATTAAAATGACAACAAACACAACTATCAACCACTAAATCTAAAAAACTAAAACAAAAACAAACTAAGCAAATAACTAGAACAGAAACAGAATCATAGACAAGGGGATCATTTGAAGGGTTATCAGTTGGGAGGGGGAAGAGAGAAAGTGTAAGAAAAGGTATAAGGATTAAGAAGCATAATTGGTAGGTACAAAGTAGACAGGGGATGTTAAGAATAGTATAGGAAATGGAGAAGTCAAAGAACTTACATGCATGTACCATGGATGTGAACTTAGAGGGGGGCTGCTGGAGGAAAAGGCAGTATTAGGAAGAGGGGGAGAAAGGGGGAATTGGGACAACTGTAATAGCATAATCAATAAAATGTACTTAAAAAAATTTCCCTGCTCCCTGCAGAGAGGAGGGGGTGTTAAAATATACATTCCCAGGCCCTGCATCATCAGCTTCACATCATCAGAATCTCTAGTATAAAATCCTAGGAATTTGAAGTTTTAATAGCCTCCCAAGTAATTCTTTTTCTTTATTTTTTTTAAATCCTCACTTGAGGGTTTTTTAAAATTGATTTTAGAGATAAAGGAGGGGAGAGAGAAACACTGATGTGAGAAACATCAATTTGTTGCCCTCCATATATGCCCCAACTTGGGATTGAACGAGCAACCCAGGTATGTGCCCTGACTGGGAATTGAACTGACAGCCTTTCAGTGCACAAGATGATGCTCCAACCAATTGAGCCACTCAGCCAGGCTACCCCAGGTAATTCTTAATTAAGTAAGCAATTTATAATGAAGGTGTGGTAGGCAGTTAAACAGACATGAATAGAGCAAGGAAAGTGGGACAGGTATAGGTCACCAGGGCAGAAAGCCCCAGGTGCCTAGCAATGGGAAAAACTGGGAATATAAGGACCTTGTCCCCAGGATAACCTTTCCTCCCCTAGCGTATCACTGGTCATGCAGATGAGACTGCCTAAATCTTCATATCACTGGTCATGTGGTCCGGACCCTCTTCTGACCTTTCCTCCCTTGGCATGTTGCTGGTCTTGTGGATTAGATACCCTTAGAGCAGGACAGAGCAGCCAGAGAACAACCCTTAAGCATAAGGACAATGAGGTTGTGACTCACATCAAAAATATCTAGGCCTCAATGGATTTCAGCTCTAGGCCCAGAAAAGCAGCAAAGCCAGACAAGCATGCCATGGCTGACAGTCAGGACCAGCTGCATTGAATAATGACCTCCTGACCTGGCGCTGAGCAATCAGTTGAGGCTATGATTGAAAGGAGACACCAAAAAGCTGATGAACAGTCTGTTGAGATCCTCCCCTGAGACTTCCAGATAAATACCCTCAAAACAAGGGGCCAGTGTGGCTCTGTATGGAGCACACCCCTGTCTTTCTCCACCCCCTTTCCCTAGATATGATTTATTTGCCTCTCTCTTTCACCTGAGCAAAAAGGGCACTTCTTTTGCCTCTGTAACTTGTTTCCTGACACCATTTCTTCTACCTCTGACTTTCTAAATGAATTTTCTTATAGCTTGAAAAAACAATTTACTGAATCACAACACAGCCTCTCACAACAACAGCAGTTGGTACAATGATACAGATGGGTTCCTAGAATATTCACCCAGCAGGAAAGCCTATACTATAAGGTGCCTGCCCTGCAGAAGGTAATTCCAGTTTGGGGGTGGTCTTTCCTTGTTTATAACATTTTAAAATATGGAAGTGTTTTGTATTAATCATTCTCTTAAATAAGTCATTTAATTGTGGCTGAATTAAGCAACTCAAAATTGTAACAAGGAAAGGTATGGTTTTCCATAAATAAAATATTAACCACAATATTTTTAAATATAGTTTATGTTTACATAACTTAGGAATCAGTAGTATCATGTTTTTAAGACTCTAACACAGAGGGAAAATAACAGAAGAGAAATTTTATCCACACATTTACAAGTTTTACATTCTCTTCTTAAATAAATGGAACCTATCATGAAATTAGTAAACTTATTATATGCTTTTGTTTATGGATTTCCTTTTTGCAAAGAGGAAGTTACTTTCTACACATGATTACAAAGACAATATAAGGGATAAGGGATAAGAGAAATTTCAACTCATCTGTGAGTACAGTATGCTGTCAGGAAAATTTAGATAATACTGACTGGTAAGGCTGGTTAGTTGTACTGAGAGTTACTCTCTAAAACACTTCCAGCTTGGCTGAAAATAAATCAATATTTACTGATGAAAGATTATACAACTTTAAAATAGTCAGACAAACTCTGAAATTTGTGTCTTACCACCTGAAACTCCCATCAGTATACAGTCTGTGGAATGAAGAATAAAATAGCATTACCTTTGACTTGTAATTGATTTCAGTTGTTTGAAGACACTAAACTAATCAATAATAGTAATAATGACAGGAACTAGGGCCTCGTGTGAAATTTTACTAAAAATTGTTATCTGTATTCAAAGCAATGTGAAGGTAATAAGCACGGGCTCTCTACCATGAAATGCTTCTCCAAATAGCTACAGTGACGTTTAAATCAATATGTCCAAAACAATGGATAATATGCAGAATTTTCCAATTGAGTAAAATAATAGAAAGGGCTGTTAAAAATAGGGGAATCAAAACTGAATTTTAGTTAGGCTGCTTTTGGCTGCAAGTGTAGAAGAGCAAATTATAGTGGATAAAGTATGCAAATATATTTGCTCACGTAACTATAAGTCCAGAGGTACATATGATTCAATCTAGCTAAACCCAGTGGATCTATTCTGTACCTTTGTAATTTCCTTGACAATAAATTAATCTTTCTGCATCTCTAAGGTAAGGGATGCCTCATGAGAACAAAATAACTATGGAATGTCAAAGTTTCACAATCTCATAACATGAAATTGATGGAATGAAAAATGATATATCCTATACTTTATTTAGCTCTTTATCTTGGAGTCAGCCATATACCCATCCTGGAGTCACAGGGATTTTTGTAACTGGTTAAGGGATCACCACCAGATTTATCAGGCTCATCCCGAGAAAGGACACTGCCTGTCTTCTATGAGAGAAATATGGTAATCAGAAAAAAATGAATACTTTCAAAAATAGAAATAAAAATTTCATATATTGGCAAATAAAAATATTACTAAACTTTTTTGTTATCTTTACTGAAGCAATAAAATTATACTGAAAATGCAAATATAAACTTTATCTCTAGGAGGAATTGTCAAAACAAAAAGGCAAATGTCCAAATAAAATCTACTCACTCTTTTTAAACATTTATTTTGTAAGGAGGTATTCTACTCATTGATATTACATTCTAACTAAGAAGAAATACATGTCAATAATTAAATGAACAAGTTAACTATATAATTCTAAGATCTATGAAAGAAATGAACAAGTAGATATTATAGATATTATAGAGAATAATGAGCCCTGACTACTTTTATTAGAATGACTAGAAAAACATCCCTTAGGAGATGAACTTTAAGAATGAAAATTGACAAAAGAGAAACAGTAGTCAATGGAATAGAGAAGGTTGTTTCAGAAAGAGAATAGGTGGGTAAAGCCCCAGGCGCACACGTGTGTGTGTGTGTGTGTGTGCGCGCACACACACACTGTCTTTATGGAGCCATAGCTCACTATGTTGTGGGTGAAAGTAAGGTAGAGAAGACTTAAAATAATGAAGAAATGCAAAATAACACATATGTAAAGTTGATTAGTGCTTTGGACAAAAATAAAGTGGGAAGAGTTGTTTAAGTGGAAATGATGGGGACAGGAAAAGAGTTGAAACATTAAATAGAGTGGTTGGGGTAGTGTCTCAGAGTAACAGAGAAATTTGAGCAAAAAGCAGAAGGAGATGAAAGAAAAGGCCATTTAGAACTCTGGGGAAAAAGAAGTTTAGGCAGAGGGAAACTCAAGTACAAATGCTCAAGATGAGAGCTTGCCTGATATCTTTGATAAAAGGAGGAAGGCCAGATAGCTAAAGTAAAGTAAGCATGTTGGGAGGGCAGAAGGGACTGAAGCACATGTGGCATTGTAAGTCTTGGTGAGAACTTTGTCTTTTACTCTTGAGATCAAAGCCATTGGAAAGTGAGTTGCACAAGATCAGCAATAATCTTCATCATCTGACAGATTTTAAAGATCAGTGAAGCTGCTGTGTTGTGAATTCAAATGCAAACATTAAAGGGCAAAACAAGGGGGCTCAATATTAACAAGTCTAAGTGGAAGATAAGGTCAGTTAAGACAGCAGTAGTAGTGGAGATGATAGAGGATTGTTGGAGTGTATATCTTAATGCAAAAACAGAAAGAATTTGCTGATGGATTAGATGTGGATTTTTTAAAAAGCATATATAAAGGAAAAAATGTCACCTTCCAAATTTCTTGGCTATTTCCACATATATATAAATATCATAATAAGATAACAATTGTTTCATATATTGTAATTCTTCATGTCTTATTCAATAACTTTTAATTTCAGTATTTTTAACAAAGAGAAGTTCATAGTGGTGAGCCTAATTTTACCTTTGAAAATAATATATTTGTCTTAACAATGAACAACTACACCAGCATCATTTACAAATATTATTCCTAATGAGATTGCATGCTTTCTGGTAAGAGTTTTTTGCAGAAGTATAATGACTAAAAATATAGAAATTACAAAGCAATGAGTGAAAAAAATGGAACAAAAGTTTTTAAATGATCTTAAAATGTTGCCAAAATCACAAATACTAAATATGAACAAATCAAAAGCATTTTTTCTTTTTACCTTAGCTTTTGTTGAAGTATAATATATACACAGGAAAAAATGTTTATGCCACAAGTGAACAATTTATGAATTTTCACATGCTAGATACAACTCAGCTAGTACTCATAAAGGAAACACAAAATAAATAATAACTCAGAAGCCATTTTCATGCTCTCTTTTGATCACTGTCCACAATGGGTAATCAACATCCTTACATAAAAAAACAAATACTAGTGTAGCCTTTTGTAATATTTTATATATAAACAAATTTATTCAACATGTACTCTTTTGTGTCAGGCTTCACTAACAGCATAATGTTTGAAAGACTCATCAATATTGATGGGTTGAATTGTCACTCTCACCAATGCATTTTGTGCTAGCTTGTATTTTCAAAGATGGCCATAGCACATTCTCCCAGCCCCCATGATCTACAAAGTGACCTTGCCACTTCCAAGGAATGGAGTGGAGCTAGACTCCACTCCAAGGGAATGGAGTCTAGCTCCCCTTCCCTTGAATCAGTAACCCTAATGACATTCTTCTAATCAATGCAGTGTGGCTTAAGGTATAGGGTATGATTTGTGGCTTCAAAGGTTAAGGCAAAAGAAACACTGCAGATTTTACTTTGGTTTCTTAAAATACTACCTCTTTAAATGTTCCTTCTAGGGGCTTTCCCTTCTTAGTTAGACTGAAGCTGACATGCTCAAGAGAATAATAAAGCCACGTGCAATTTTTCTAGTTGAGGACCATGTCTGGTAGTCTCCAACAAACATTAAACACATAAGTGAAGAAGCCTTCAGAAGCTTTTGGTTCCCAGCCATTAAAGTCAACCCCAGCTATTAGAACCTTTCCAACTGAGGCCCTCGACATCATAGTACAGAGAAAATCCATCTCAATTGTACCCTATTGCAGGACTTGAGTCACAGTACTCATGATCATAATGTTTGTTGTTTTAATCAACTGAATTTGGAATGGTTTTATATGCAGCAATAAACAATCAGAACGTGTGACATTCATTCTTTGAAAGTACTACAATTTATTAAGTCAACTGTGGATTAGAATTTGAATTATTTCAAGTCTGTGCCTCTTATAAATACTGCTTCTGAGGACATTATAGAGTATAACATTAAACCTGTATAAGTATTTGTTAGGTACATAAAAGGAGATAAAATCAATAGAGTACCCATTACTTCAGATTAGGAGACAAAACCAAATAATTTTCCAAAGTAGATGTAACAATTTGCATTCCTAAAAGCAGTATATGCATTCTGATTATTGAAAATCCTTCTACACATTTGAAATTTTCATCATTTTGAATTTTAGCTAATCCTTTTTGTATAGAGGCAATTTTTATTTGCATTTCCCTGATGTCTTATATTATGAACAAGTTTTCATATGTTAATTCATAACTTGAATATCCACTTTTCAAAAGTAAGCATTTTAACCCATATTTCAGTTGAGTTTTCTGTTTTTCCTTACTATTTTAAGAATTCTTTATGTGCCCTGGCTGGTGTGGCTTAGTGGATTGAGCAATGGACTGCAAACCAATGGGTCACCAGTTCAATCCCCAATCTAGGGCACATGCCTGGGTTGCAGGTCAGGTCCCCAGTAGGGGGGTGCGTGAGAGGCAACCACACATCGATGGTTCTCTCCCTCTCTATCTCCCTCCCTTCCCCTCTGTCTAAAAATAAACAAATAAAATCTTTAAAAAACAAACAACAACAAAAAGAATTCTTTATGTGTTCTGAACCAAGGTATTAAAAACACCTGCTTCTACTCTGCAGTTTGCTTTTTCCCTCTCTTAATGATGTCTTAAATGAACAAGTGATATTAATAATGTAGTCTATTTTATTATGTTTTTCTTTTAAAGCTTTTTATACACTATTTTATTTTTTTATTTTTCTGTATACATTCTAACGTTATTTTAATAGTATATATAATACAGTTTCATAATACAGGCAGTATTTTTAGAGGTGCAAATTTTAACTATATTTATATGCTTTTTTAGGAATGATAACATTTTTATGCATAATAAAGTGTATAACTAGTATTTCTGGCAATTGTAATCATCATCAATGTATATGCCTCCCAATTTCTTTCAATGTAACATTATTTGTTTTATATTATATATTTCTACCACATTCCTATTGTATAATGTATACTCACATTAATTGCAGTTTCCTCTCTTGGACACATTTTTATTTTCCATGTGCATTCCTTCAATTGGTTGTATTGTCATTTTCATTGATGATGCATCCATCAGATAATTAATTTTTCTTCTTTGAATGTCTGCCCCTTTTTTTGATTTTGCAGTTCAGCTCTACTTTTTCTGTTTTAAGTTTATTTTTATTGTATTTTTCCATTACCATTTATTTCCTTTATACCGTTCTTCCTCCATCTCCATGGTCACCACTCTGTTGTTTGTGTCTATGAGTCCTCTTTCTTTTTTGCTTGATCCCTCCAACTACTAGTCCCCCCTGGCCCCCCCACAGAACTGTCATCCTGCTCTTCATCTATGAGTCTATCTCCATTTTGTTTATTAGTTCAGTTTGTTCATCAGATTCCGCATATGAGTGAAATCATGATATTTGTCTTTTTCTGACTGGCTTATTTCATTTAGCATAATTCATTTTTATACATTGTTTTAAAACTTTATGTTTAAAACAAAGTCATAATGTTATTGTCCTCTAAAAGCTATATTGTTCTATCATATTTATATTTTCAATAAAGTTGGAATTTTTGTGTTTAACGTGAGATAGAAATTTTGCATATGTAACAAATAGCACTAAGAGATCCAGTTTTCTTATTGATAACTCTTTGTTCGACAGACTGTCATTTCCCAATGCACTGCATTGCTGCCTTTGTCATAATTCGGTATTACATTTCAAAACTTCATCGTTGGTCACCTGTAGTTTCCCAATAGTGTCCTAACCAATCAGCATGGGTTGATTGCTCTCAAATTATTCCTAAAAACTAGAAATATAATAATATCAGTCTTCTATATAACAGCTTTTCAAGGCCTAAAACAGTGTTTCTCCCTGTGTAAACCTTATAAGTGCAAATTCTATGGGTTCTCCATCAAAAGAAATGAACCAAATGTAGAGAGGAGTTACTGATAATAGAGCTTTAGGAATCCGCATTTTAAGAAAAAGAAATGCTAGGTATTATGCACTTAGAAATATGAGAACCACTCTTTCTGAAAAGACAACATTCCATAGCATAGATGAAAATATACAACGTTCTCTTTGATCTAGTTCCTGATACTTATTTTATATTCTACTCATTTATATCTCCATTTGCACTTAATGTTCCAAAAACACAAATCATTTTAGTCACCAACACCCATATCATGTTACTTAATTCATTTATGTATTTTCATTTATAGTGCCAACCTCATAGGACATTCCGCCACTTCTACAAAGGCCTAGTACACCTCTGTTATATTTCAAAATCCAGCACATTATTCACTCCTACTGTACTGTCTTTACTCATCTTGTTCTGTAACCTTTTCAGTTCCCACATTAAAATAATACATCAGACTCACTTATTTACTTATCACTAGAGAAAAAGCCACAGAGCTTGTGATTAACTTCCATTTGCCAGACTTATATATGAACTGACCTCTTTTGCTTCTAACAGGCAGCTACTCTAACAATGATAAACAGAAGAACAAAGCCTATCCTAGAATCTCAGTTTTGGTGAGCAGCTGCCTTTGTTAATATTCTCATCCATTCTGTTGCACAAAACTTATTCAGCTGTACCTATTACAAATGCATAGAACATTTTATTAAAACTAAGACCCCATATATAATGCTTCTTGAGAAGATTATCCTAGAAAATATTCTTGGAACTGATATAGTGTTGAATTGTAAAATAAACAAATGTTAGGTTTTCTTTCAAACTTTATGCATTTTATAATTTCAAAATTTGCAGTTTAATTACTGTAGTTATGTAGAAGAAATAAGCTGAAAGTATTACTGCTTTTATAATGTAATCAATTTTGAATTTCTTGTTATTAAAATGTTTCCTGAGTCTCTGCTGTTTGTATTTGAGCACCTCAAGGGATAGGAAATGATGTTTGTGCTTACTCTGCATTTTCTACAAAGCACAGAGCTATGCTGCACACAGAGCATTTGATTAATAAATTCTTAATTAATGAGCATTAGTTAGTGTGCGCACCAAGCTTATGGAGTACCAATGAAATCAATAGGGACAGGTGACAAGAGACAACTTGGTTAGAGCAGAGACTGCCAGATGCCTTTTACAGCTCTGACTTAATCATTCAGACTAACATATAATTTAATTTTTAACTCTACTAACATACAGGCAAGGGGATAAATAAATTTATCAAACACTAAATTTGTTATGTACTTTTCAACGTACATTATTTTATTTAGTATAGAAATGAGACTGTGTGGTATAGTGTACATGTGTTAATGTGGATAAATGAGCTGAGGGTCAATAAAGTTAAATACTGTAATTGATATTATTTTAGTGTGCACAGGACTTAATATAGCCTGACTTTAACTTATTACTTAATCTCCCTCACCTCTATGCTTCAATTCCACTGACATGATAGTGGTTCTCAGGTCACTTAATTACTAATGGTGAATAGATGTGCATCTTAAGTTCCAGAAATTCTACTCTCAGGTTACACACATGGCAGACATACGTACATCCATTTACCAAACACATGCATGTATGTTCATAATAGCATAATTTGTAATATTAAAAATTAGAAGTAACTTAAATCACCTAATGATACAATCAATCAATAAATTGTTATAAAGTCACCTGGTGGAATGCAATACAATGTGAAAAAAAATGGATTATTGGCATCTGCAACTGTATGGGCAAATTGGATGAACAAAATAATGTTGAAAGAAGCCACTTAAAAGTTTAAAGCACTCTCTCATTCTTATGAAGCTGCGGAAGAGGCTGGCCTGAACTCTGGGGCCGTGGGTGGAAGATGATGGGCGCTTTCTGCTGGTGTCATGCTGTGTGTATTGACCTGAATCATGGTACAGGACTGTGTTCACTTGTAACAATTCAACTTAAAGTTTGAGTACTTTTCTCTTTGTAGAATACTTAAAATAAAATGTACCCCCTCCAATGAGTAAATACAAAATATAAATAGTCCATGAAGAGAACATGAACTAATATATTAGAAATATATATTAATATATTAGAAATATAAAGTGACAGTACATTTGTAAGCACATAAGTAATTTGTATAACATCTGGTTAAGAGTTTATAACATAGTTACCCTAAATAATACATCACATATAATAGCTCAAGATTGATTTTTTTTATTCTAAATATAAATAAAATTTTATAGGAGCTACTTATTATTTCAGGTGTCCCCAAGATTGTCAGTGGTTAATGATAACTGATGTATTTACTTGACCCTCATGCATTTGTCCTACGTCCTTTGAAAAAGTTAAAGTGGTGGTTTCCACTGCTACATCCTGAGAAAAGGATAACATGAAAAGCAGTGCAGATTTTTTTATAATTGTCTCCCAGTTAAAAGGAAAAGTATGTAAACATCTGTGTTTTAGCACACTTTAATGAAGATTAGTAATGTGAAAAGATGGAGTAAAATTTATATTTAGATTTTCTTGTTTACAAGAGGTATTTCTGATACTTTTGTCAACCTAGTCCTCAGCTTTTAAAGGGAAAAAAGAGAGGGAGAGGAAGAAAGGGAACAAAGAAAATGAGAGAGAGAAAGTATCAGAGAAAATATAAGAGAGAAAGAATCATTTAATTTTTCTAGGTAACACATATCAATTCTCCCTCTCCAGACCCAATATGATGGACTCTGTGCCATCTCCGTCCCACACAAAAGTTCTTAGCCTCCTTGAGAATAGAAAAAACTCATACTTATGCACATTTCCCCTAAAGGAAAGTCATTTGTTCAGAATCTCACCAATTTTTTATTCCACTAATAACTATAAGTGGAAAGAAACAATAGGAAAATTATTCTTCTATGATTGTTAATTGTGCACCAACATTAGAAGGCAGAAGAAGCTATTAACAGTTTTATTTTTAAAAACAAAAATGTTTCCCTTTGCAATTTTTTTAAATCATTTTTATTGTTATTGTATTACAATTTTCCCAATTTTCCCCCTTTGTCCTCCTCCACCCATCCCACACCTCTCTCCCACAGTCAATTCCCACACTGTTGCCCATGTCTGTGGTTCATTCATACATATTCTTGGTCTAGTCCCTTCCCCTTTTTTCCACCATTATCCCCCTCCCTCCATCCCTCTGGTCACTTTTAGTCTGTTCCATATTTCCATGCCTGTGATTTGGTTTTGTTCATTAGTTTATTTTGTTCATTAGCTCCCTCTTATAGGTGAGATTATGTGGTATTTGTGTTTCACTGACTGGCTTATTTCACTTAGCATAATGCTCTCCAGTTCCATCCATGCTGTCACAAAGGGTAGGAGCTCCTTCTTTCTTTCTGTTGCACAGTATTCCATTATGTAAATGTACCATAGTTTTTTAATACACTCCTTTACTGATGGGCACTTAGGCTGTTTCCAGCTATTGGATACTGTAAACAGTGCTGCTATGACCATTGGGGTGCATAGGTTCTTTTGAATTGGTCCTTCAAGATTCTTAAGGTATATTTCCAACAGTGGGATTGCTGAGTCAAAAGGCAGTTCCATTTTTAGTTTTTTAAGGAAATTCCATACTGTTTTCCACAGTGGCTGCGCCAGTCTGCATTCCCACCAACAGTGCATTCCCACCAACAGTGCACTAGGGTTCCCTTTCCTCCACATCCTCTCTAACACTTGTTTTTTGTTGATTTGTTGATGACGACCATCCTGACAGGTGTGAGGTGATACCTCATTGTGGTTTTAATTTGTATCTCTCTAATGGCTAGTGATGTTGAACATCCTTTCATATATCTATGAACCATCTGTATGTCCTCTTTGAAGAAATGTCTATTCAAATTATTTGCCCATTTTTTAATTGGATAGTCTGTCTTCCTGGTGTTAAGCTATACGAGTTCTTTATATATTTTGGAGATTAAAGCTGGACATAGTAAATCCAGCCTTAATTCTAATAATATAGGCCATTATGAGAAAATTCATTATTTTAGCACTATGATAAAATGAATAGAGATGAATAAGTACTATATATTCAAATCTATTATTAAAATATCTTATATAGAGGAAATTACTTCTTTCAATTATTCTGAGCAATTTATATTCATTCATATACTTCTAAGGCTTTGTTGAAAATTGCATGTAAGCTTACTTATAATTTCTCACCAACAATAGAGTGAAATATAATTATAGATCACCATTTTAAATGGCTATTACTCAATTATAGTTTTTACTCAATTCTATGCAAAAATTTTTATTTGGGAGAAAACTTGTGACATAAAATATTTATTATGGGTATTTATTGTTTAAAATTAAGTGCTATTCCTGTATAAGAGGATCTGATTACATATTTTAGATTCTGTAGTACTTACCTGACATATTACATATTTGTGTGGGAGAGTAAAGAAGACATTTAAGGTAATTTTAAAAATAGGAAATATGTTTACATACTATAAAAATTAGCAACTACATATGTATTTAGTTTATCAACACTTAATTATTAACACCATTTGAGCAAGTTTTTCCTCAGTAACAAAGGATCTTGGAAAACTTCAACCCCATTTATTGTTATTCTATTTTGTTTTATAACTACACATATAATTATTATTGTTTAATAAAATTTCCATTCAATAAGGTTTATTCAGAGAGTTACCAAAGCATTTTCTCTCCATTTCTTCTTGTTTCACAGGTACTCCTTCTGAGATCACTTTCCTTATGCCTGAAGGGTATCCTTTCAAATTTCCTATAATGATGGCAAGTTCTGTATAGTTCTGAAAACATCTTTGGGGATATAGGATTCTAGGTTGAATAATTGTTTTCTCAGTAGCCTGACTTCCTTTCTTGCTGTATAGAAGTGAGCTACTATCACTCCTTTGAAAGATACTTTTTCCCCGTTAATATTTCCTCTTTGAGTTTTTTTTTTATTGCTCAATTTCAATACATTAGGCTTAAATGTATAATTCTATTTATCTGGATTGGGATTCATGGGGCTTCATGAATCTGTGGCTTTTGCCCTTCACTCCTGGAAAATTCTCAACCATTATCTCTTTCCTGTTACCTGAGACCCATTCTTGCTAATCTCCTTTTATTATAATTAAACTTTCCCATTCTATTCACCATGTTGACTATCTTTCTTAAGTATGTCTGTTTTCTGACATTTACCTGCTATACTCGATAATTTTGCAGCCATCTTTTCCAGTTCCATGGTTGTATTTTTAAATAAGTTTAATTAACTCACAAATCTATTCCCCAGATCTTATTTTAGAGTACTCAATATTCAATTTATTCAATTTCTATTTACTGCCCCCAACTCTGAACAAAACTGACAAAGTCACTGTGTATAGTGCTTATTTTCTGTAGAGGTGTTAAAGATTATATATATATATTTGCATACAAAGTAACCAAAGCTATTTATATGTTGATGATTCTGATATTTAAGTCTTGATAGTCTGTTTTTATTGTTTGTATTTAAAAGCTCATTTTCACTCATGGTGCTTATTCCTCAAATATTTTGTTATTTTTTTATTCTAAGCTTCAAGGTTTTCTTGAAAAATTTATTCAACTACTTTGAGTCCTAGGATAAAGTTTTATTTCATATGTAAAATGGGAGTGACAATACTGACTTTATCAAACTACTAGAAATATCTAATATTATATATGGAAAGGACTGCACACATATTAAAGATTGGGACATTTGTAGTTTCTGTTAATAATGCTGATTTTGTGGTGGTTAATTTGATCCTTCTGCTTTCTCACTTCTGAATGTTTCATTGTTAAGATAATATTAATTCAGTTCTCTTTCCCTCTCTTACACAATCATTTGCCTAGTAGGTGCACTGTGTTACACACTGTACCAGGCCCCCTAAGACAGACTGGAGGCCACAGAGGCAGTTCAAGGGATGTCTAATTCATTTAAGAGGAAAGCTCTTTGTGGAAATGGAATAAATAACATCTTCCACATGTAAGTACTACTATTTTCTAATATGTGTAGTGTGATTTAAAAAGATGATTAAAATGGGCATTTTTAGGAGAATTTTTAAAAATCTTTTGTTAACAATCACTAGAGATGAATGTGGGAAAAATTTTTATGCATAATTATATATGCATGTATATTTTCAGGTGAGCAAAGAAGGGAATAAACACAGAAAAGAAAGTTGATTAGTTGTTTGACAAATATTAACTGAGCACTTATTCTGAACCATTCACAGAAAGTGCTCCTCCAAGTTAGCATCATAGATACTGGACAAGTAAACCTGATGTGTGTTTCATTCTTTGACAGGACAAAGAGAGGAGCTGTGGTACAACTCCAGTCTTTGGTTTCCCCCAGTGCTTCTTCAGATAGCCGTCAGCCCAGAACAAGTTACCTATCCAGGACAAAGTCAAAGGTAGGTCCTAGTGGCTGCACGTGGTCCCAGGAATGGCCCCCTCACCTGAACAGGAATCATCCTCAGAGCATCCACTTGTACTCACCCTTGCTTACCACAGGGAAGTGAAACTCAAAAGAAGAACCTATTTTTTACACATCTACATGGAATTTAGTCCATTGTCTTTGAAATTTTTTCTAGTGAAACCGTTGTCTTTAGGCACTAAAATAGTTTTTTTCAGGATTTGTGAATCAGTGTATTTCAAGGAGCTCTGCTTTGCTAGAATATATTTTATAAACTATGCAGGAATCTTAGCCATTGGGACTTAGGCTACATAGGCAGAGATTTTTCCCTCATTCCTCCCCTCCAAAATACTTTATTCATCATCAAATCTACTAGTTTACCAATGTCTTCTAGTAATTGTTGAAGTCTCTATTATAACATTCAAACTGTGAGGATAAGCTCAATATGGCCAAGTTACTGCCATTAGACTTATTACAAATTTAATTGTATAGATTAAGGTGTGAAGAACTAGGATTACTTTATTTGAAAAAGATAACTTATCCCAAATTTCTTTTTATATATTACTGTTCAGGGAGAATATTATACATATCAAGACATATAATACATTTTGCAGTTTTGTCTATACATTTGAGAGAAATGAGCAGATATTCAATAAGGAAATATAACAACATCAATATTGTTATCTTTTTGTACTATATTTACATCTTCATCTGTACAGAATAAAATATGTTTTTTAATATTTCAAATGTGTTACTATCTAAACCATCTCCAAAATCTCTATACTATTATTTTTAAATCCATACAATGGATAAAAGTTATCTAAAGTGATTTCTATAGTTCAGATGGGTTACATGGAAAGTATATTTTTAAGAAAATTTCACTTCCTTTCCAAAATGTTATTATGAAAATATAGATTTCACTGTTAATTTCTATTTCTCACAAATGATGTGGAAGAAAATGTCAGTTGATGATCTTTGATATTAATTGATTCTATAATTACAAAAAGCTACAAACACAGTGTTTTCACCCAAGCTTTTTATAAGAATTTGTAGAGCCCTAAACAACTACATGGAAGCCATACAGCATCATATTTTTAATAGTATGCCATCATATTACTTATGTCTGATGAGAAAACATGATTTTTTCACATTATTTTTTCTTTTACTCTAGTAAGTTTTAGAGCATTTTCTATTTTATGTTGTTTTGAATTGAATAAACATATTTCATAACTGACTTCAAATTCTTGTAGTTTATTTTATGAATTATTTCCTAAGCATTTATAAGTACAATTATAAGGAGGAAGGGGGAAATGTTGAAAAGAAGAAGGGATTAGTCAATGAACTTGTATGAATGACTCATGGACAATGGAGAGGGAATTGACTGTGGGAGAGAGGGGTGGGGTGGGCAGAGATGGGCAAAAAGGAAAAAAAATTGGGACAACTGTAATAGAATAAACTATAAGCAAATAAAGTTAAAAAGAAAATTATGTTATTAACCAACATTACTCCAATAAATTTAATTCAGAAATAAAAAAGTAATTAAATGTGAAAGTTTGCAATACAATGAATAATATTAATATATCTAAAAATAATGTTACTATAACAAAAATACCTAAAAAACAGTGATAAGAGCAACAATTTGACACTACATATTCAATTCCCTGTTCAGCTTTGACACATGCTAGTATTATATACACTATCTTCTAGGAGGTGATATGAGTCATGAGACATAAATGGCTCATTGTACCCATGATAATCTCACCTCCTTTTGCTCAGCTATGCTGTTCACCAAACAGCTTGCTGAATTTTTATTCCAATAACTGTAAAGGAATATCATCTAGTGAAAAATTTGTGGATTGATCCTGTCGTTTATTCATCATTCCTTTATAATTTTAAGAATTCAATTAAATACAACCAGTCCTCCCCTGTTTGCATTCAGTTTCAACAAGAAGGTTGATTGAATTCCAGCACATTCATGGCAGGATGAAAACTCTGAGACACATGGCTAGTTACTTCACCCTAATAGGTCGTGCCCTAGAGGCCAGCCAGTCCTCCTCTCTGTATCCCTATGGCATGTACATGTAATGGGGTATAAATTCTCCTTTTATTTACTGTAACCATATTTGGGGATTCTAGAAAGTATCAGTTAAGACTAAAATAATTAGGCAACTTATATCAGTCATCAATAAACTTATTGAAACTCAATCTGTACAAATTCCAGGGTACAGAGTGTACCCTGGAATACAAAAAAACCCAAGGTATTTGCATTTTGGGATGAAATTTAGAAACTCTCCTTTTCACAGTAAATAAAACCAATCCAATAAAATTCAAGACAATACTATCAGAGATGTTTCAAAGAAATAGGTGGCTCAATACCAATTAATAAAGTGGGAAGTATACAGTGAGGATTCAGAGAATGAGATCATATTTTATGGCAGTCATCGAGAGCAAGAAAAATGGGGAAGGTAGACTGGGTTTTAGAGAGGTGATGTGCACAATTTGTTGGACAGGGAAAGGATTCAAGTTGAAACCACCAGAATGTAGAACACTGACTCTGATCCATTTCTAAAGGGCACATTAAAGTCTGCCAATGGATTCCTTCCAAATGGACACAGTGCTAAATACATAGTCTACCTTCCTTTCTGTATTAATTCTGTGACTACTAGACATCTTTCAGAAATAGTCCCCCTCTCTGGAGTCAAGTTCTCCAGAACATTTCAAATTCTTCTGTATTTGGAAAGGCTAAATCTTACATTAACTATCAGATACAATCCCTTATGTATGCCATGTCACCCCAGCTGCTAATAGAAATATGTTCTACTCTCTAAGTATACAAACCTGCCCGAGTATTTTAATTGTTTTCTCCTGATTCTGACTTTTGTTTGTTTTAACAGGAAAAGTGTGTACATTCTTATCTATCTTTAAAACATTGACTATAGACAACTTTGGGGGGTTATTACAGTAAAAACACTTAACATATGTACCCTATTAATGAAATTTTAAGTACACAATATGGTATTGTTAATTACACATGCAATGTTGTACAGCAGATTCTACAATTTACTCCTTTCATAACAGAAACTGTGTGTCTGTTAAACAGCAACTCTATTTCCCTTCACCCTAGGCTCTGGCAATCATCATTCTATTTTTTGTTTCTATGTGTTTGACTCTAATTTTAGGTACTCACAGAAGTGGAATCACACAGTATTTGTTCTTCTAAGGCTGACTTTAGAAATAGGAAGGAAAAGTACTACAATATTTACAAATTGAGCCTCTACCTGGGTGAGCCATAACTTGTTGGAGGGCATCTCCCTCTGCAATACAGGAATGCACTCAAGAGGCAATAAATAACCAGAGCATTGTAGCTAGAATTTTCAATCCTTGCTGTTCCACCACTAATTTTCTTTAATTATTTACAGCAGCATTATGGAACTGACCAGGCTTTCCTTATACACAGTTAGAAAAATGGTGTTTATGTTTTGGCTACAGTAGCACATGGCTAAGCATGACCATGCCTGCCATTTCCATGTTTGTATATTTGAGTAGAAAGGGTAAGAAAAAGTACTGTTCTTGTCCCTGCAAATAGCCAGTCGCTTATTTTTATGTCTCTGTGTACTGTGGTGTATAGAGATACTCCAGTGCTGGTGTAGCCCCTAAAGCCTTTGTTAATATGAATTGTTTGAAAATTTTTTTTCTTGAAATAGCTTAATATTTTGCCAACATCAAGAAGTCCTGAGATACTATTTATATCAAAATTATTCTTTATTAATATTTAAGCTTAATTTCCCAAGGTAATTCATTTATGTATTCTCATATTGCTTTTGTGAGGTTAACAAATAGCTAACCTTAAAACTAACAAGAAAGCAGAATTCTTCTAGGACCTATTGATGCAGTACCTATTAATGAGTTCATTGCTTAGATACAACATTGCCCCTATGCCAATGGCAATACTCATGCTGTAGAGTATTTCACTATCCTGAGTGACATTGTGATAGCTCTCTCTATCAACTTACACAATATGTTAAGAGTCAAAAAAATTGAGAAAAGAAAGTTTAAAAGTTGGCAGCCCCTGGCAATATTCTTTAAAGAGTGCAGCACAGAAGCTGAAAAGCTCGTCTGAACTGCAGTCAGCATTAACACTACAGGGCTTCCACACTTTCGCAAAAAATGTTACACCACCAGGCATTCTTTGAGTTCCCATTGCCAGCCAAAGCCAAGAACCAAAGGCCAGAGAGAGCAAGAAAAATCAATCATCTGTCAGCAACCAAAGTGACCCATCATCTTTCCCTACTTGAAATTGTTAGTAAGTTTTGGACAGGCTTGGGAAAAGAAACTTGGTAAAAACACTTGGCCTGAGATTCTTCCAAGATAATCACTGTTCATCAAATATATTACAAAAAATATATACTTATGAATGCTTAGGAAAAATAATTTTAAAAGGCATATTTTATATTTGCAATATAAGAGGTACTATGCTAAATACATTAAGTGGATAATTCTACTTAATTATTACATAAACACTATGAGGTAGGTACTGTTGTCACACTCATTTTACAAGTGATGATGCTGAGGTGAAATGAAATTAGGTAACCTAGACAATGTAGCTAGGAGATGACAGAAAAGGAGCCCCAACCAGGTGTCTAGTGTCAAAGCCTGCTTCCTTGACTACTATAATGCAATGCCTCAAAATAATATTATAATACAATAGTACAAACGCTTATCTTTCCTATGTCAATGAGAAGCTACTCCTTGCTTTCCTTCAGCTAGTGTCCAGAATGACTACTTATAAGCGTTAAAAGGTCAATTGGTTGGCAACAAAACAGCCAACTATATGCAATCAACCCCCTTTGCTCAAGAATATCATTCTATCTTTGGTATTCTATACAACGCCATAATTTCTTTCCTACAAATATATGTCTAGTTATCTCTTTTAGTTATCCTTTACAAATATAAACAAATTTATATTTCTTATATAAATTTCTTCTTATTATTTTCTTTTCTTATTATTACCATATTACCCCTCAAAAGCAGAATCCTTAGAAATTATGCTTCTTCTATATTATAAAGTGAGCATGAGGTTCACTAAATAAATCTTATACATTTTCTAAGTATAACACTGTGATTTCACCCATTGATGAGGCAAATAGGGAACCTATTTGCTCTGCTAGAAGCTTCATTAATTCTTGTAAAAAGTGTCGAGTAAAGGGAGACATTCTCAAATTCTGTCAGGAGATAATTATAAATATTGGATTGAATACTTATGCTCAACCAAATGGATTAGAACTAAAAAAGTATTCATGACACCACAGGTCGATCTAGAATTTTTACCGAATCAAACAGACATAAAATATATACATGAAATAATTATTTTCTCATTTAATTTCATGTTTCATTTTAGATATCTTTTTAACGATAGTCAACAGAATTAACTCATTGTTTGAATTGGATTTTACATGTGTATTTTACCAGAGTCATTTTTATTATGCAAATTATTTTAAAAATCTCTTTTAAATTAAAAAAGATTGATTATTTAGCCTGATTTCCTTTATAAACCTATTTTAAATTTATCAGGGACTTATAATTCAAAAGAGCAAGTCACTTGTAGGGACATTAATAGTAGCATTATCTTGCCACCAAGTGGTAGTTTCTGAATTGCATTGCAGAAGTTTGCATTTTCACAAATATGTCTTTTATATTTTTACTATTTGCTAAAATTCATCAATCACATTGTGAAAGTGAAAATAGAAGGAGCTAATAATGCATGCTTTTCCAAAAATAGTCATATTTGAGATGTATTTATGATAAAAGGACTTTGCATTTGTGCTTCCAGTTTGTTAGATTGAATCAAATTCCATAATTTTATAGTATTCAAGATAAAAAGAAGGTGATTAGGTGTAAGCACTCCAAGAGCTTCATTTAGTGCTTTGACTTTGAAGGAATGGTATCATCCTTTAATCTCTGTTAAGGATTGAATTTTGGTCCCAAAAAGATATGTTGAAGTCTTAACTCCCAGCATCTCAGAATGTGACCTTATTTGGAAGTAGAATCATTGCAGATCATGTCATTTAAGATAAAGTCATGTCAGAACAGAATGATCCTCTAGTCCAATATGACCAATGTACTTATGGGAAGAGGGGAATTTGAACCCAGGCACTCGGAGAGGGAAGGTGATGTGGCAGCACAGAGGAAGAAATGCCCATGTGGGCATGGACACAGAGATCAGAGTGACATCTGCAAGCCAAGGAACCTCAAATAACATCAAGTGTCAGAGAGCCCTGATGACACTGTGATTGCAGACTTCAAGCCTCCAGACCCCTGAGTAAACAAATTTCTGTTATTTTAAGCCATCCAGTCTCTGGTAACATTTTCTGACAGCCTCAGAAAACTGATATAATTCTGCTTCAAAATTTAAATATGTATGTTAGCTAACTGGTTAGAAATTAATGATGACAAGACAAAAATTTATAGAATGCTTAATCTTAACTGAGTTTATCAAACGCAAACATCTTTACTGAACTGTTAGTTCATGCTTTGTTACCTAGGGTAAAAAGCAATGCAGGTTCAAAGAAGTGAATGTCTGGGTGGAGCTTAGAGTGAACAAACAGCACAAACATGAGTACAACTATAGAGACTACTGTCTTGCCTAATTTTCTATATCCAAAGGAAAAATAAAGTTCTCATATCTGTATTACAAGAGTTAGTTTTGCAAATTGGAGTTGGACTCCTACCCTTCCACAGAAACTGAGAGGTATGTTATGTTTCTTGATTACATTTCCAAGAGAAGGTTCTAAGTTCTATGACAAGGACAGCCTTGGGTGAGCTAACTGACGAGAGGCTTTTAACATGATTTCTATCTCAATGATGCACAGGGAAAAAATTACAAGTACAAGTTTCCAAAATGCTCTAAGAAAAAGGAGAAGCCCTCTGTGGTTCAGTCTGGGGGAGAGGGCAGGTGGAGACCTGGAGGCTTGCAGAAGCCTCTGCACATTTAGACAAGCTGAGGGAAATAACAAGACCTCGTTGTTCCCTTTTTATGGTTAGCTCGTTTCAAATGTCGTAGAAACGATACATATCATCCTGAAGGTCTTCCTCCTGCTCAGGTTCAATCCCCAAATCCATGGTTTTTGTCCCCTAAATGTTTATTTCACCTTTCTTTTTCGAACAACCCCCCAGCTTTTCTATGGTTGGTGAAGCTCCATCTCCGCTCAGGCCCGGACCTTCCCCTCCTAAATACCCTCTTTATTTTGTTCTATTATTATTGTTCATGTATTGATTTTTAGAAGATAAAGGAGAGATAAAGAGATAGAAGAGAGACAGAAAGAGAGGAACATCAATCTGTTGTTCCAGTTGTTTATACATTCATTGGTTGCTTCTTCTATTAGCCCCAATCGGAAACTGGACCTGCAAACTCGGCATATGGGAACAGCACTTTATTGATCTCTTTTTCTCCATCCTTCTTCTCATCAATGTAACCACTTCAGAACCTACATATGTTCCTGTCGTTCGGCTGCTTAGGGTCTGTCATTAATTCGTCATTGTCAAAAGTACAAAATCCAAGTTTTGAGAAATTCCGTGAAGTTGGCTAATTGGATTATTTGCCCCACTTCTTGCAGGGCAAATGCCATCATCTGGTTCAGAGAAAAGCAACTTGGTAGAGACTGACTTGATAGAATATCGCATTCTTGTAATTAAATCCATGCCGATGGCTAGCAACAAGCAAGTCATTATGACATTAAGCAAGTCCTGTAATCTCTGCCAACAAAACCACAGCATCAATCAGTCAAAATTAAATTAGGGAAGGGACCTATTGCTCTCCAATCCCATGGTTTATTTTAGCAAAGGGGAGTACAGACGTTTATTTGTCTTTGGTCTTCTGTCTTCTGGTTAAATTTGTCTGCTGAAGATACAGGAAGGCATAGCACTAGGGGGATTATTTATACAACAATTTCAAGAATGCTTTCTTAAAAGGTTTCACGTGGGGGTGGAGGGAAGAAAAGAGATTCACAAAGCTAATCCCTTAGGCAGTTTTCTTGGGTTCTAACTACCCAAGTCATTAAAGGTGTTATTTTTACTATTGCCTGTGGGTATTTGTGTGAAGATTTTTTGATAGGAGTGAAGGAAAGAATAAAGTTCATAATCCTTACTTGCTAAAACACTCTGAAAAGATTCTAAGATCTCTTGGGTAAATTTACTTTAAACTTGTTAATATCAATTTGATATAACATTTTCTCTAGGATGTATTTAAAAATATAATGGTACAGCAATATTTGACCTTAAAAGGATTGTATAAAGATGGAAAATAATACTGAAAGCTAACTCTAGAGTCACATTATGGAATAGAATAAAATCAGAATTGTATATCTCTTAAAAAGCTAATTTTTTTCCTCATCCAAGGACTGATTTGTTGATTTGAGGGAGGAAGGGGGCAGGGGAATGAGAGAGAGAGAGAGAGGAGAGAGAGAGAGAGAGAGAGAGAGAAACACTGATGTAAGAGAGAAACATTGACTAGGCCCCAGGGACCCACAATCAAACCTCAACCTTTTGGTGTACTTGTAACAGGGTGTAGCCAAAAGGGGGGCCTCAAATAGGGATTTGGAATGGGGTCCAGAGCTCAAGGTGTCCAGGAAATATTAAGATGTCCTCACCCCTTCCCCTTCAAATGTGAGTTGGGGGAAGACACAAATGGAGCAGGGCCATTGAGAGCTGTTTTGCATAGCAACAGCTTTGCAGCTAACCTCTGGTGTGGCATTTAACATACCTATAACCTTTAACTGTTTGCATAGATATGTTAAATAGCTGTGGCCCCTCTCTGAGCTATGGGAGTGGAAGTAACTTCCCCACCAAGACGTAACTGGGGGGCAGGTTCCCCGAGTTACAGCACCTGCATGGGAGCTTGGAGAAGATTGGCTCCATGACATGGAGCCATGCCTGCCCAGACTCACCCATGGCAGCCCAGTAAAGCTGGAAGGATATGAGAGTGCTGGCAAGTGTAGCCAATTGTAGGAGGAGTTGGAAATAGGACTGGAGAGGAAGATTGGCGCTGGGATTTAAAACCGAGACATGGCAACCATTCGAGGGAGAACCACGCGGCTTTGCCAGAGTGTGGACTCCCATGACCCTGTGAGAGAGAATCACCATGTAGCTTTAGCAGAGAATCACCACTTGGCTTTGGCGAATGGTGACCTTCCTCCTCATAGCCATTGGAGAGAGGACCATGTGGCTGGGGCCCTGGCAGAGAGAGCCACGTGGTTTTGCCAGAGTGGAGACTCCCACAGCTTTAGAAAGGAAAACCACCATGCGGCTTTAGCAGAGATCCCAGCGACACAGCTGATGGTGACAGGAACCGAGGGAAGCCTACCAGCTGAACACAGATTACTGGGAAGAACTGGGGGTTGCCTGAGCCATGGACTTCTATTTCTTTTCCTGAGATACAGTACCTCAGACTGGGCAAAAGGGGGAAGGAAGGACTGTGTATGTTTGTCAGTGTTTTAAGGGACTTAGGGATTTTGATGAAGACATTAGGTCACTACTTTAAGTCTGTATAGCATTAAATAAATATTTCCTTTCCTTTTCATGAATTTCTGGCATTGAGAGATGTTTTTCCTATAAGGTGGTGGACATAACAAACCTGGGGGGTCCTTTTGGTAATAGTATATTGCTCTTGGTTCCCCCTTTGGCCCCCCTTGTGTTCTGTAACATACTGAGCGATGATCCAATCCACCAAGCCACACCAATTAGGGTTAGAAGCTAAATTTTTATTCCAATTAAAATGGAATGGTATTTTAAATTCAGAATACATAAGCATCACAATGTTTCCCATGTAAATAACTATATCAGAATACTGTCAACATATTTTTTAAATCATTGCCAAATAGAAATTGTTTAATAAAGTTAAGCAATGGTTAACTTGAACAACCAAGAAGAGAGCAATTGTTACAGTCTTTACAAAGTGATAGTTTTAACAGCGTATCCAGGCTCCATTAATGTGCCTGATATTAGAGCAATTTTGAATCATATATTAAAGTTTTCACTATGACTTTAGAACAACCAGTAGTTTTAGTTTATCTCTTTTGTATTTTACTTTCTTAGGCTTTTTTTCCCTTAATATACCCCACTTCAACTTAGTAATGTTTACAAAAGCTATCTTCTACAAAATATATGTTTCCTAATATGTGTATTATAAAGACACAATATCAAAGTAAAGATGTAACAAGGTGCAGCCAAGAGGGGGGCTTCAAATAGGGATTTGTAGTGGGGTCCAGAACTCAGGGTGTTCAGGAAATATTAGAGAAAATATATATATATGATGTCTTCTACCCCACCAGTCTGAGCTGGGGGATGGGACACATGGAGCAGGGTCAATGAGAGCTGTTTTATACAGCCAAGAGCTTTGCATCTAACCTCTGGCATGGTCATTTAACATATCTATAACCTTTAACTGGTTTCATAGCACAACATATCATAGATACATTAAATAGCTGTGGCTATGCTTTGAGCTAGGGGGATGGGAGTGACTTCCACCCAGGATGTAACTGGGAAGCAACTTCCCCTGGTTACAGCACCTGTGTGAGAGCCTGGAGAGAGTGGTGGATACTGGCCAGCAGTATCCACCACTGCAGATGCTTGTTGAAACATGAGAAAAACATACACATAGACAACCTAGTCCTGTGGAGAAATAGGGACGAAACGGCCACTCTCTCTAGTGGGGAGTGCAGCATTTTCCTGCCTGAGTAGGCTTTTGTTAGGAATACAGATACAGTTTGTGGATTACAGTCTGTCAGGGAAGATAAAACAAGTAGGTAGTTTTCAAAGGGACTGTCAGAACTCCTGCTGGGATTCTTGGCTGAGATTTTGGGGTTTTATCACTTAAAAAGACTAAAGGATCTAAAAGGCCAGTTTCATTTCCTGCTTGTGCCTTCATATTCTAATTCAAAAGCATCCTCCAGCAAGTAGATCTCACAGGATCTTGCATATTTTATGTCCCAGGCCTGACTACCCTGGGGGTCCACTGACTCTGGGCTGGACTGCACCGCCCCTGTTATTTCCACAGGCCTGAGTCAGGCAGAGGAGACAAAGGTGACCAGGAGACTTGATTTCTCAAGTATTCAGGCTTTGACAAAGTCAAGGGGGCAGGGGTCAACGTCCATCACCCCATCATTTCCACAGCCCCCTGAGCCTCTTCCCTGAGGCCTCCAGGTGATCATGCCTGTCTTAGATGATTCCCCCTTTGGGAAATCTTACCTGTCATTGGCTAACTGATCAAGCATTGGGGGCCAGCACAGAACAGGCAGCATTCATGCCAGGGAAATAAGTTTTGTCTCCTTAGTGTCTCCTGGTTCAGAGGTCTCTTACTCAGCCTTAGCCACGGGGTTTACAGCTTCCTGAGACCAGGCAGGGCAGACCCCAATAGGAGATGACTGGTTCCATGCCATGAGGCCACACCTGCCTGGAGTTACTATGGCAGGCCAGTAAAGCTGGAAGAATATGGGAATGCTGGCATGTGTAACTGACTGTGGGAGGAGTCAGAAATGGGCTGCAGAGGAAGACTGGCTCAGGGATTTAAACCCAGGTGTGGTGGCCATACCAGTGGTCAGGACCACACACACAGTTTTAAAGGAGTTGGGAATCACCTCGTGGCTTGGGCAGAGGCAGGATCACTTGGCTTGGGTGAGAGTTGGGACCACGTGGCTTTGGGGTGCTCCCTCTTGGCACATGGCATAGGAAGCAGGAGAGACTTTGCCTGGAAGAAAAGGGGTGAAAGGACTCTTGCTGGTGGGCCATGAGAAGATGCCACATGGCTTTGGGTTAACTGGAGATTGTGGCAGCAGCACAGCAGATGGTGCTGGAACTGAGGGGCTGCCTGAACCATGGATTTCTACTTCTTTTCCTGAGTGCTCAGGACTAGGCAAAGAGGGAGAAGGAAGGACTATGTGCATTTGTGTGTATTCTGAAGAACTTTAGTATTTTAATGAAGACATTAAGTCATTATTCTAAGTCTGTATAATTTTTAAATAAATAATTCACTTCCTTTTCACCAATCTCTGGCATTGAGAGATGTCTTTTCTCTGGCGGCAGGCAAAGTGAACCTAGTATGGGGGGAACCCCTGGACAAAAAGGGGGGTCCTTTCAGTAATAGTATATCATTCACCCCCCCTTGTCTGTCCTGTAACAAAGAGTTTATGGCAGCATGTAAATATAACTACAGTAGTTACACTCTGATTTACCATGTGATAATGTCCTCTAAGAATAAATAATACAACATGCAAATAGCATATTATGCAAAATTTTCTATTTTCTATTTGGAAGATTTTATTGTACTTGTTAGATAGAAGTGAAAATTGTACTAGACAGTTAAGAAACAACAAAAGTTATAGAGAAAATTAGGGTCACTGTATTTTCTCATATTTTACTAATTGACTATCTGATATAAAACATCACTCCCCTAAGTCAATTTCAAGTACCACAAATACACTTTAAAAGTAAAATATAAGCAAGGCCAATGTCAGTTAGTATATAAATTGCATATTGTATTTTTTATTAATTCATGACAAGTGCACTGCAAAATCAGCTTTGAACACTCAAGCAATAATAAAAAGATGAGAACATGATCAATTACAAATAACCTATTTCTCAGCAGAAGCAACACTATTTCTAGAACAGATACCAGAGGGAAATTTTTCCTCTAAGAAATTCGAGTAATTTAATGAAAGATGCAATAAACACTAGTCTTCAAGTAATTAAACAGTGAATTTTACAGGGTTGTTTCTGATAGTAAAAGTAATAAGAACATTTTAAATAGAATTTTGATGTGCCTAGCACCATCTCAAGCTTTTTATGTGTTTTTGTTCAATTCCTGTGGTGATTTTATGGAATAACTACTATCAATATTTCCATTTAGCAGATGAGGGAACTAAAAATCAGAGTGTTTAATAACTTTCCCAGGGTCACATAAATGATGGAACTGGAATAACAAATTCAGGAGCTCCAAAACTTTTGTTCATGCCACCACATCAACTACTTTCTGACCTAAGATGACATAAGGCTAAAACACTGTTAATGAATGGAAGAAACACAATTTATGAGATAACACAAGCCATTCGACTAATTAAACACTTGTATATTTAATAGCTTTTACTTTATTTGTATAAACAATGTTTTTATTGTATTTTTTCCTTTGCCATTTAGCCTGCTTCCACCATGCCCCCCACAATCACCACACTGTTGTCCATGTCCGTGATCCTTTTGCCTTTTTACTTTATCTCTCCACCCACTAGCCTCCTGCCATAGAGCCACAGCTGCCAGCCTGCTCTCTATGAGTCTGTCTCTATTTTGCTTGTTAGTTTGTTGATTAGATTCCACATATGAGGGAAATCATGTGATATTTATCTTTCTCTGCCTGGCTTGTTTCACTTAGTAATACACTCTCCAGGTCTATCCATGCTGTAGCAAAGGGTAAAATTTTCTTCACTGTTGTGGCTGAGTAGTATTCCATTGTGTTTGCCAGGCCCTGAATCAATTCTGTAGATATGATGAGGAGCAAGTTGTCTAGGGGCCCATTAGTACATACAGGGTCTCTGTAAGAAAATTGAAAAGACCATGATAATTTATTGCAAAACTGCACCCCATCTGAGTAGAATTTGACAGAAAGAAACAAATGACTTAGTAAAGAATTGAACATATACCCTCCAAAAACATATATCCTGGGGTAGGCAACTTTGTTCAGCACATACATTTCAGAATCCTGCAGAGTGGCCTGGAGGCAGACAGGTATTGCCCTCACCAAGCTCTAGTCTAATGAAAAATACAATTAATTAAGAGAGTGAAAACATCAAGTGTAGTAATAATTATAATCAGAGAAGGCCTGTGCTATGTGACTTACATTGTGAGAACACATGGCTAATGTTTTGTGATTTGAGCTGAGACTTGCAAAAAGATATGTAAAAAAGACAAAGTGTCAGCATTTGCAAAGGCTGACAAAAAATAATGCATGAGTAGTGGGGATTTTATTAAAAGAGAGAATAATCAGTATGGCAAGCTAACTGAGGAGAGGGAAAGATAACTGATTTGACTTTATATTAAAGAGAACAGAAATTCATTGATGATATTTAAACCTAACTGATTTATCTTTGCCCTATTATAAAATATTGTCTTCTTATAAAAGTATTACAATGCCTTAGACAGGTTAATGAGGCAATATAAAAAAATCTGAAAACAAAACTATGAGGCTATCTGAGGTGTGTATTATATTCTTATCATTCTAATAAAACACAAGAGCACACTTAAAAGTGATCATTAAAAAGAAGTTAAACAGCTGAAATAAACAAGTGTTCATGAAGTTCAGTGTAGATTGTGTGTCACTATAGGTGATCCTGTGTAGTGGAACTGTGTATTGAGACAAGAAGGCAGAGAATAATTTGGAATTATTCTCTTATGAAAGAGGATGTCCCACAATGGGTAGATTTCAGTAAGTGGCAGCATAAGAGACACTTGACTTTCAAGTTTGAATAGTCTAACTCCCTCAGAGGACACAAGCTGTGGCTAATGATTTCCTCAACAACAAGCAAATAGATACACTTACTTTTTTCAGTGAACCTAAAAAGTAGTAAAGCATATACAGCCTTTGTTGTGTTGAGATATGTTCTCTATACCTGATTTCTTGGCAATTTTTATCCTAAATGAATGTTGAATTTTGTCAAATGCTTTTTCTGCATGTGCTGAGATGATCATGCAGCCTTTATCTGTCATTTTGTTAATGTGGTGGATCATGCTGACTGATTTGCTAAACTGAACCATTCTTGTATCACTGGAATAAATCCCACATGATCCTTTTAACATATTGTTGAAATTAGTTTGCAAATATTTTGTTGAGGATTTTTACGTCAATCTTAAATAGGGACATTGGTCTATAATTTCTTTTCTTATGTTATCCTCAACTGGTTTTGACATCAGGGTAATGCTAGCCTCATAAAATAAGTTTGAAAGACTTACCTCCTAGTTTTTGAAAGAGTTTGAGAAGGATTGGAATTAATTTTTTTGAATGGTTGGTAGAATTCACCAGTGAAGACGTCTGGTCCCAGATTTTTGTTTGTAGGGAGGTTCTTGGTTACTGAGTCAATTTTCTTACTAGTAATCAGTTGTACAGATACTTTCCTTCATCACGAATCAGTGCTGGTAGGCAGTTGTTTCTACATATTCATCAACTTCTTCTAGGTTGTCCACTTTGTTGGTGTATAATCACTCAAAGTAGTCTTTTATGGTTTTTTGTATTTCTGTTGTATCAGTTACAATAGCACCTCTTTTATTACTGATGTCTCAGTCTTTTTTTGGGGGGGGGGTTGGTAGAATTAGCTAAAGGAGTGTCGATTTTGTTTATCCTTTCAGAGAACCAGATCTTAGTTTTATTGATATTTTCTACTGTTTTTTGTCTCTATTTTATTTTTTCTCTTCTAAGTTTTGTATTTTCTTTCTTTTACTAGCTCTGGGATTCAGTTGTTTTTATTTTTTCTAGTTCCTAGAGGTATTAAATTAGGTTGTTTATTGGAGCCTTTCCTAGTTTCTTGAGATAGACACTTATCATTGTAAATTTCCTTCTTAAGAATGCTTTTGATGAATACCATAATTTTGACATGTTACATTTCTATTTTTCTTTATCTTAAAACATTTTTTGAATTTTCTTTTGATTTGTTTTTTGACCTATTGGTTGTTCATTATCATGTTGTTTAGTCTCCATATATTTATAAAATTTCCAGTTTTCTTCATGCACTTAAGACCTAGTTTCATACCTCAATAGTCAGAAAAAAAATGCTTGATATAAGTGCATGATATAATGCTTGACTGCAGTTCTGGGGAGAGAATTCTTTTTATCTAATTTTAGTATCTGCTTCCACTTTAAGGTCCACCTCTTAATTTTTAAAAACATGCATAAATTTGAGGTCTTCAAGTAAAAATGACAGCATAGGTAAACACAGCTTGCCTCTCACACAACCATATCAAAATTACAATTAAAATATAGAACAACCATCACCCCGAGCTCTCAGAAATTGAGTTGAATGCAAGCCTAACAACTATAGAATTAAAGAAACCACATCCATCCAGACTGGTAGGAAGAATGGAGACATGGAACTGTCTGATCTCATATCCACATGTAGTGGATAAAAATTTGGAAGGGATATCTTGGAAGCAAGGAGTCCCAGCCCCACATGAAGCTGCCCAGCCCAGGGTTCAAGTCCCAAGAAGATAAGTCCCCCAAATTTCTAGCTGCAAAAACCAGTGGGGATGAGTTAGTGGAAGAAACTTCTGGAATCTCAAGCAGTTCCTCTTTAAAGAACCTAACATGGATTTACGCATTTGTTCTGAGCTCCAGCACTGGAGTAGCAACTTGAAAGGTACCAGTGGCATACAGGTAGAAATTGAAGATTATGGCATCGAGGCAACAGCTGGAGACAGCTTTCTCCCAGACAAAAAAGCAGGCAAAAGCCATTGTCCTGTTTCATAACCCACCCCCAGAACCACAGAACTGACAGACAAGTACCATATCTGAGACTCCATCAACCTGGCAAACATTATTTGCCCCACCTTGGAGATCCCCTGAGACTCTGTCCAATCCAACTTATGAGCTCACCCAAGCTGTTAACAAAGACTTTTCCATAGGAATGGCTGATTTTTGCTTACATTTCACAGCTTCCTAAATCCTCTCAAACAAGCAACAACTGATCTCAGTGAGCCCCCAATCTCTATACCTCTTGCTAAGTGGCCTCAGGCCTGGCACTAGCAACAGCCAGCCTAGATTCACAGCTTGAATTTGCCTGGGAATGTCTAAGCCCACCACAAGTAGCAGTCATTTGCAGATTGCTTTATACCCCAGGAGGGTGGCCGCAGGCAAAACACAGGTGAAGGCTGACCTTGGTCTGCGCCACCCAGGAACCCAAGATCACTGTCCACTCAGTGGACAGCTACAGACCACATCAGAGCACCACCACCCTGCCCCTGTACAGCTGATCTTCCATGAAGGGTGGAAGTTGTTGGTCAGTGGTCACAACCAGTCCTTAGAGCTGAGTGGCCTGGGTAAACCCTTCCCATTGATCTACCAACAGCAACCAAGGTTCAACTACAAGAGGAGAGTGTATTCAGCCCACACAAAGGGTGTACTTCAAGTACCAGTTGGGTGATAGGAAATTCTATGCCACAGGACCCTACAGGACAACTACTACATTAGGCCACACTACCAAGACAGGGGGTCATAGAATAAAAATAAAGAGATAATCTTAAAAGCATAAGAGAAAAACAGTTAGTTATCTACAGGGGAGTCCATAAGACCATCACCTAATTTCTCAAAAGAAACTTTGCAGGCTACAAGGGACTGGCAAGAAATATTCAAAGTCATGAAAAGCAGGGATCTACAGCTAAGATTATGCTACTCAGCAAAGATGTCATTTAGAAATCAAGGACAGATAAAGAGCTTCCTAGACAAGAAAAAATTAAAGGAGTTCATCATCACCAAACCATTGTTATATGAAATGTTAAAAGGACTTATCTAAGGAAACAAGATCAAAACTATGAACAGTAAAATGGCAAAAAATACATGTCTATCAACAACTGAATCTAAAAAAAAACTAAGTAAACGAGAAGAACAGAGACAGAATCATGGGTATGGAGAGGGCGAGAAGGGGCATGGGACAATCGGTAAGGGGATTAAGAATTACAAATAGAAAAGTTACAGAATAGCCATGGGACTGTAAAGTTCAGTATAGGAAATGGAGTAGTCAAAGAACCTATAGCGTGACCCACGGGCATGAACAATGGAGTGGAGATTGCCTGAGGAAGTGGGGAGTGCTCGGTGGAGGTGGGTAAGGGGGGAAATTGGGACAACTGTAATAGCATAATCAATAAACTATAATTAAAAATGTACATAAATCAAAACAGAAGGATGAGAAAGCAAACTGGTTAACTAGTAATTTATAGGACATATTTTCTCTAGAAATAGAGAATTCAGTTGTAGTAAGTGTTCAAAGGAAAGGACCCCTGACTAGTCAAATCTGACATGGCTTTGATGGCTGGCTTTGCAACTCTATTAGCTATATGTTTTTTGGAAAGTTCCTGAAACTTATACACCTTCAGTTTAACATTTGTGAAAGGGGAATGAGACTCACTTTCAAAAAGCATACTGAAGATTTATATAACATCTAAACTGCCTAACATTGAACCTAATATAGAGAACACATTTAAGATTTGGTAGACATTACTAAATATTTCAAATTTCACTCTGCCTTATTTTCCACTATTCCATGCCACATTACCTTAATTGCTTACTGGGTAGAACTCTTTTTACAACTATGGCAAATCGTCTGTAGTACCTCTTTTCAGAAGAACTGATAGGTATGCAAATTTACCTTTCAATCCCATTAAACACTGAACTATTAAAGATCTTCAGACTTTTCTTGAATTAGACAGTATACTCCTTGTTTAATTGCCAGTGACCAAAACAGTCTCAGCAAAGGCTAACACATACTTGCCCACAGTGTTAATTAAGTATTAGATGAGGTGAAATGTCCATTTAGTTCTTTCCCTAAAATAAAAGACACATTTCTCATTTTCATCAACTTTACTGATTTGGATATTTTGAATATGTTGGCTATTTCTCACATGATAGAACATTGATCTTAATTAATGTCTTGATTTAATCACTATCAATTTCAACTGGACTACTGGACAGTGGAGCATCATCCACTGAGAAACCTCCAGCACAAAACTTCACAAAGAACTTTTGACACATTGGATCAATCACAGCACATTTTCCATACATTGCACAAATCTTTATTTTTTGTTCCAGTTGCATTTTCACCTTTTTTGAAATGATAAAGCATAATATGCTAAAAATGAGTATTTTGTTCCATCTTCAATAATAAAATGGCTACACAAAACTTCACCAGTTTTGATTTTTTTAAAGGCACACTGATTATGACAGCTGTCACAATGTGACCTAACAAAATTATTTCAAACGAAGTTAAAGACAGCTAAGTGCTACTACTAGAGCTATCTTACAGGAAAAAAAAAAATAAAAAACTAAATGAACTTTTTGTCCAACCCAATATATATGGCAAAACCAAAAAACTCTTTTATACCTACAAATTTTGTTACACTTATTTCATTTGAAGTCTGTTGGGAACCACCCTGCCTTGTTTCAGAAGCTTTAATCCCCCCCATGGCTAAGGCTGAGTAAAGGACTTTGGGGCCATAAGCCACTTAAGAGACAAAGCTTATCTTCCTTGTAGGGGTACCACCTCTGCTTCCTTTCTCTTCCCTGGGCAGATGACTGGTTAGCCAATGACCGGTAAGATTCCTTGAAAGAGGGACAACTTAAGACAAGAATGGTCATAAAGGGGCCCTCAGGGAAGAACTTGGGGAGCTATAGAAAAGGGGGTGATGGACCCTCACCCTTGTGCTTTGACATAACCTGAGTCCTCATCCTGTCTGCAAGATTTCTCCTAATCTCTTGACTGCCTTACTTCCCCTGCCTGACTGAAGCTTGAAACAATGCTGGAGGTGGGCGTGGCCCTGTGCTGGAAACGGCGGGTTCCCTGGAGCGATCAGGCCTAAGAGAGAATGCATAAAATCCTATGAAACATGCTTTGCTAATGCCCTCAATTTAAATGATAAGGGTCCAAGGATGAAATGAGTTTGTTCCCCAAAGTTTTATGGCCCTTTAACTATCTGACCCTGACTCAGAATAAGCCCTCAGTGTTCTTTGAATGTTATCTATTGTTTAATAATTTCTGCCTGACAATGATTGAGGAGCTTTACATATATACCCTGTATTCCTGTATAAATTGAACCCAATAAAAGTCTATCAAGGCCCTGGCTGGCATAGCTCAGTGGATTCAGCATGGGCTGCAAACCAAAGTGTCACAGGTTCAATTCCCTGTCAGGGTACGTGCCTGGTTTGCTGGCCATGACCCTCAGCAACCGCACATTGATGTTTCTCTCTCTCTCTTTCTCCCTCCCTTCCCTCTCTAAAAATAAATAAAATCAAGGTAAGGATAGAGGCACTCTCCTCTTGAGAGAGTGGCCGAACTGCTCCAAGGTGCTCTCCTCTTGAGAGAGTGGCTGTACCATCCCTTTTTCTCCACAGGACTTGGTAGTCCATGTGAATTTCTCTCATCTCATCCATAACGCTGCAGACACTGTGGGCCGGTGTCTGCATCAGAGGTCTTTCCCAAATCTGCTAACTTTCCTGATCTACCAGCAGGGACCTGACAAGTCCAAGAACAAGTAACATACCACAGTCCTGGAAGGACTCAGTAGACATTGCTTCTACACCCAAAGTGCAACATCTAATGGTAGGCTTGTCGATTTCTATTAATAATATTCATTCTCAAGTATGAAATTCCAAGTAGGACCTTCGCTGTACAATCAATGTGTCCAATTATTTCCTAATTCAAAGGAGGATAATTTCCTACTGAACATATCTAAATATCTATACAGCCATTAAAAGTAAAGAGAATAGGTAAAAGTTTTTCTTTCTCATTTTGAGGGTTTGGTGAGAACAAGATATTATATTTAAAAATGTTTTATTATGGTTTGCAAAACCATAGGCTATTAAAATGGGAGTTAGGTATAGATTAATAAAAAAGAGTTTTTTTATTCACTTAGCTACTATTAGATTTTCAAAAAATCTAAGTATAATATATATATTTTTAGAAAAAACATATTTTTTACCAGTTTACTTAATCCCACATAATTAATTCTTATTCTGTTGCATCAGGCAACCTATTACTTGAAATGACATGGTTTCTTCAAAAGTACAGCAGAAGTAACATAATTGTAAGGATTTCTTTTTAACTGTTTAAGGAGTGAGGGAATTCTAACATTTGCTTTAAAAATAATTTCAGACAATACAAATTCAGCATAAAAGCACATAAAGTTACTGTTACAAGAAAGTCTTGATAAATGGGCAGATTACATACTAACTTCCCTTAAGAGCAAACTGCATACTCCAAAACCAACACATCATTTCAACAAAGAGAAAAGAAAATTCTTGTCTTGCAGTGGTATAGAAATTGGCAGTAAAGAACTCATAAGATTTATTTTTATTTTGAATAGTCTAATCAAAATAAAACCAATTTTGTCAAAATTTTAGCACATTTCATTGCTTCTTTTAAGACTTGTTATCTTCAGGTATTTAAAACCAAAAGTCCACCCTGACTGGTGTGGCTCAGTGGACTGAGTGCCGGCCTGCAAACAAAGGGTTGCTAGTTTTATTCCCAGTCAGGGCACATGCCTGAGTTGCAGGTCAGGTCCCCAGCTGGGAACCTGAAAGGCAACCACACATTTACGTTTCTCTCCCTTTCAATCTCCCTCCTTTCCCCTCTCTAAAAAATAAATAAAAATCATTTAAAAAATTTAAAAAATAATATATAAATACATAAGCAAGAAATTTCCTTCGAATGTTCACTTTCCCTCAACAGTTCTACCACTTTCTGTATTTCTGGAAGCTGATGTTTTAATATCTTGTTTTGTCTTCTGGTACTGTTACAGAAAAGACGACTCAGACGGCCTCGGAGTTTGTGAAGTGGGGTTTATTCACGCATGTGGACCCAGAGGACATAAAAAATCCAAATTCTGGGCAATGAACTCAAGCTGGAGTTTCCTTTATATGCTTGTTACATAGGCAGAAGGAGGAGGGGAAGGAGTGCAGCTGCTAAAATGGGGGTTAGTGTATGACCTTGAGATAACCGCTTATCTGGGAAAGGCTGCTGTCTGGGAATGGCTGCTGGTCAGCTCCTGCCTAAGAATAGCTACTGCTCAGCTATGTCCTGTTACAGTACAATTACACATTTTAAGTTTAGAGTATTAGTATTTTTAGCTCTTTTTCCTTTGATAACCAGAAACTACAGTATTGATTAAAATATACATACACAACCTTCAATACACCGTTGTATTTCTTTAATATCATTGGTTCCATCATAGTCTTGATCATTCGTATTAATTAACAGTTATAACTGAAAGAATTTTTTCTGCAGACATATAGAAAATTGAGAATATAATTATATATATGTTATACATAAAACCAGTATAGCTTACAAGTATATACAATATGTTCCACATATCTATTTATAAGTAGAAAAAGATATAGTATCAATATTATATGTATTCCATTGCTGCATAATGAATTACCACCCTCTTTCCAACTTAAAATAACACAGATGCAGTATCTCAATCTTCATGACTCACGAGTCCAGGCAAGGCTTACTTGGTTCTCTGCTCAGTGTGGACAGGCTGAAATCAAGGTGTCTGGCTGGCTAACACTATAATCTTAACTGAAGTTTGGGGCCTTCTAAATTCATTTCAGCTATTAGTATAATAACCTTGTAACTCTAGGACTAAGGTCCCCTTTTCTTTTTGGCTGGTGAATTGGGGGTCACTCTTATCCTAGACATTGTCCTCAAGTTTTTGCCACGTGGCTCTCAACCTAAAGGCCAGGAGGAGATTCTCATGTCTGCTCTCTGTTGTTACAAAAAGGATTTCTGGGAGCAACGAAAGGCTGAGGGACTTCTTATTTTGCCACTTGATGACATCAAAAGCTGAAGAACTTTGTATTAACTAGTTTTTCTAAGAAAAAAAAATCTTTAAAATTAAAAATAAATAATTTTATTATATTCTACACAAAGTTTTCCAAAGTAGTGACTATGCTAGTGTTACAGAACAAACAAGGGGGGCCTGGTATGATATACTATTATTGAAAGAAGCCCCCAGGTCCATTATGTCCGCCGCCAGAGGAAAGACGTCTCTCAATGCCAGAGATTCATGAAAAGGAAAGGAAATGTTTATTTAATGCTATACAAACTTAAAGTAGTGACCTAATGTCTTTATCAAAAATCCCAAAGTCCCTTAAAACACCCACAAACAGACACAGTCCTTCCTTCCTTCCCCCTTTGCCCAGTCCAGAGTACCATATCTCCTAAAGCTGTGGGGGTCCCCACTCTGGCAAAGGCACGTGGTCCTCTCTCCCCAGGCATGGGAGTCCCCACTCTGCCAGAGCCGCGTGGTTCTCCCTCTCAGGGCCACGGGAGTCTTCACTCTGCTAAAGCTGTGTAGTTCTCTCTCCAATGGCTGCTGCATCTCTGTTTAAATCCCCGTGCCAATCTTCCTCTGCAGCCCCATTTCAGACTCCTCCCACACTAGGCTTCACATGCCAGAACTCATACCCTTCCAGCTTTACTGGGCTGCCATCATGAGTCTGGGCAGGTGTGGCCCCATGTCCTGGAGCCAATCTTCTTCAAGCTCCCATGCAGGTGCTGTAGATCGGGGGACCTGCCCCCAGTCACATCTTGGTGAGGAAGTTACGTCCATTCCCCTGGCTCAGAGCTTGGCCACAGCTATTTAACACATTTAAGTGACCAGCCAAAGGCTATAGATATGTTAAATGACCACACCAGTGGTTAGCTTCAAGGCTATTGCTATGAGAAACAGCTTTCAAAGGCCCTGCTCCATGTGTCCCTTCCCCCAGACCACAACTGGGGAATGGGGGTGAAGACATCTTGAAATCTCCTGGACACCTTAAGTTTTGGACCCCATTTCAAATGCCTATTTGGGGCTCCCCTTCTTGGCTGCACCCTGTAACACTAGCAGCCTCTGTGGAAGGCATTGTTTTCTGAAAATCTTAGTATATTTAAAGTATTCATTTAGCTTTTTTGTTTTTTCTGTATACCCAAATTAGATCCCATTTGATTTAAATGACCACTTTGATCAGACTCATATGCACATTTATCCTTTATTAGGTGGTCAGAATAGGAACTGCTTTAAAGTTAAGAAATTGATAATCTAATTTGTTTTTTTATTCTAGAAAAAGACTTCACCCTAATATTAACACAGCAAGAAAGACTCTTCTTTTACAGATAAAATGCCTAAAAACACAAAGAGCTAACAACTTCTGTTTTACACTTTTATCCATAGATGAAATAAAATACAGGCACAGAAATACATGAAAGCACCTCCTGTGGAGTTAAATTGACCAAAAAAAAATAAATAAAAAAAACCTTTCAAGTAGGAAGACCTCTAAGAATGCATGATTTTTTACCCAAAATATACACATACACACACACATACATATGAATCTGTATGGGAAGTGTCCAACCACTGTTAATATAACTAGAATGGTTTTCATGACATCAGTGTAACCTGGTAGCCAAGGAGAGTGGACTGGAATGTGCATGTGTGAACAATGACAACTTCACTGTACTAATCAATGAGGAGGGGTAGACACCTTTCAGTGACTATACGTACTGTGTGGTCATCACATTCAAAATGAGTGAGTGCGTAGTGCATCAAATCTGCATCAAATTTTGTGTGAAGCTTGAACATTCTTTCATGGAGGCTATTCAGATGATTCAGAAGGACACAGCTATGGGAAACTGGTGACTGGCAGCTTCATCAGGATAATATACCCACTCTTGCATCACAAATTATGCAGAGTTTTTTAGTGAATCATCAAATTTCCCAGGTGACTTATAGCCCAGATTTGGTACCCTGCACCTTCTGGCTTTTCCCCAAACTAAAATCACCTTTGAAAAGGAAGAGATTTGAGACCATCAATGAGATTCAGGAAAATACGACAGGGTAGCTGATGGCGATTGGGAGAACTGTGTGAAATCCCAAGGTGCCTACTTTGAAGGGGACTGGGGCATCATTGTCCTGTGCACAATGTTTCTTGTATCTTCTTCAAGGTACAAGATACAAATAAATGTCTCTATCATATTATATGGCTTGATATATGTATGTGTATGTATATATGTATGTGTCTGTGTGTACAAACATATATAATTTCACTTTTTCTTTAGTTATAAAACATTTTCTCTCCAACTTACATTGTGATAACAAGCTCCCCAACCCATGAAATCATGAAATTCCTTAAACAGAGGAAACTATCTTACACTCAAAGTTTATTATCTAATTTTGTCTTTTTAAGCCTTCGCAGATCTTTACATTGAAATAGTGGCATGACAGACAGTATACACGTTTCAGAACTAAAAAGACAGGTGTCCCACCAGAACCAGATGGACAAGACTCTGAATTTGGAGGCACAAATCGCCCTGAACTCCAAAAATTAAGCCAGACTTGGTATTTCGGACTCCTATCTGAAAAATAACAAACAGAATAGCAAGGCCTTAACTATCTTTCACCAGTTTTCAGTCATTACTATTAAGTTTTTTTTTATTTAGTTTTAGACAGTGGGATAGGAAGGGAGAACAAGAGGGAGAGAAACATCAATGTGTGGTTGCCTCTCATGTAGCCCCAACTAGGGATCTAGTCCTCAACCCAGGCATGTGCCCTGACTGGGAATCAAAAAAGCGAACCCTTTGCTTCTCAGTCTGGTACTCAATCCACTGAGCCACACCAGCCAGAGCACTAATAGATTTTCATATCTTATAATTTTTGGAATATAAATATGTCTTAGGTCTTTAGACATTAATGTACAAAGCTTTTAAAATAAGGCCATTCTGCTACAACTCAGCAGTAACTCAGTGATCAGGAAGGCCAGAGGCTTCAAAGTTGTACTTGTAATTTCCTCAATCCATGAGCTGCTTTCCAATCCAGTGAGTGTAACATCTCAGTGGGACTTCTATAAGAGTTAGTTATAATTCTCAAAGTGTTGAAAACATGATGCTCAAGCAAAGAAAATGCATGTATCCAAGTTTTAGTTACTTACTGAGGGAACCAGCAGAATGAAAAGCTAGTTTAGAGAAGATCTGAGAACGATCATTTTATACAGTTAGTGAAGAAAAGGAATAATAAAATGAGACTAGTAAGTTACAAACAACTGATTTTTGCTAAACTTTTGGAGTTCTCTTCTCCTCAGTGGACAACAAAACATCACCCTTGTTAGGTTTTACAGAATTCTAAACTATGCCAGCCCCAAGCAACTGTTCAAAGTGTAAATTCATCCGAGTGAGACAGTCTCATGTATTCAGGCAGCTTAGTTAGAAAATGCCCTAGTGTGGTCCTTAAAGATTACACAGTCATTTTTACCTTATTTTCAAATTAGGGTTGTATTGTTAACATGTAAAAGTGAATACTTCTCTTATATTATAAGAAAATATTCATGTATATAACATAAACACCCCCATACATAGTTTGTGCATGATAAAAATGTAAGAGCTCATTAATTCACAACCACAATCAGGTGCCAAGAAATGGCAAAATAATTATATTATTGAGGCCTTTTTATGATGAGTATTTATCTCTGATTCCAGCTTTTTTCTCCTTTCTCCCACAGATAAACCACTTATCAGAACATGGTGTTTATAATTTTGTGGTTATAGTTTTGAATATATTTATGCATGCTCAACCACATACTGTTTAGCATTGTATGAATTACTCTTTATATTTAATTATATTGTATTGGTACATTTTCCACCAATTGAATAGGAAATTTGTTCATTTTGATGCATGCACCTGTATTTCACTGATGTTCACTATATGAACAAGTTGTCATTTATTTATCCATTTCTATATTGATGGAAGCATTCTTTCCAGCTTTTTTCTATTATAAAAAGAATTGCTTGGGCATATTGGCAATATTACTGAGTGCATATATTTATTGATCATTTATCAAGGAGTACAGGTCATAGGTGGTTTACCTTCTAATTTTTATAAGCTAATATCAAAATGGTGGCCAAATAATCATAATTTTTATTCTCAAAGATAACATTTAAGCATTTTTATTGATTTGACATTCTCACACAGTAATCTTGTTTTATAACATATGTAGAAGAAAAGATATAAAATGTCAATGCCCTTCAACCACTGACCACCAAGAGAGAACTTGCAGTTAAACACCTTGCATTTATTACTTGTTGCAATGTTGGAACACAGCTTCGGGAACTATTAAGTGCTTTAGTAACTGGGATATCAAAAAAAAACCAGCACTATAGTGTTTAGGCTCTGGATGGGTAATTTGGAGTAGGTACTAAAAAAGTATGGGTTTATTCTTGATTAGGTGCTGTCAGAAACAGGACAACTGTATGATGGGGCATGTCAATAAATCTTTGCTATAGGAGGACAGAAAAATAAAGAATAAAGCTGTAATTGATAAAGTCACTTAGTGAGAATGAGGGATGTTTAGTATTTTTTTAATTTCCTAGTGACCAGGTTTTTGTCTCATTTCATCATGATCTCAGAGTAACCTTATATAGACATTTTGACACATTGTTATGTTAAATAGAAAACATAATATGTCATTATTCAGTTTGTAATAGCGTCAAGTCTTAGCTACAAGCATCAGATTAGTCCCTTAATGTCAAGGGCTACATTTTCTCTAGAAGCAAAAGGCAAGTTAACTTGCTCATTTAAAAAATATGGAACACTTCATGAAGTTGCATGTTATCTTTGTGCAGTGGCCATGCTAATCTCTGCATCATTTCAGTTTCAGTATATGTGAAGCTGAAGCAAGCACAGGAACAGTTATTCTCTCTTTTTCTCCAGTGAAAATAACACAAAGTCTAGGAAGAGATAAATGCAAATATACAATTATGAGAGGTTACTATATTAAACATAAGGTAATATAAAATCACTTAAAGGCAAAGTGTGATAAGTTAAAGGTGTATATAAATTCTAAAGCAATCACTTAAAAACACAATAAACCAACAATGGAGATAAAATTAGATTTAAAAATATTTAATTTGTCTAAAATAAAGTAGAAAAAGAAGAATAGATGAACACACACAGAAAATAGAGCAAAATGGTAGATTTAAATGCAGCATTCTCAATAATCAAAATAAAGTATGCCAATTAAGAGACAGAACCTGTCATTTGTACACAATAAAAAGCAAGACCCAACTACATGCTGCATACAAGAAAACCCCATCAAATATATAATTAGAAAAAGTTAAAAGTAAAATAATGAAAAAACATACTATGTTATATCTTTCAGAAAATAAGGGTGTTTCTATTAATATCAAACTAGATTTTAGAGCAAAAGGTAAAGAGAATAATTGCACAATGACAAAGGATAAATTCATCAAAAAATATACAAAACAGAGTCCTAGATATTTATGCACCTTATAAGAAAGATTCAAAATATTTAAGCACAAACTGATAAAACTGAAAAAAGAAATACAATGTCTGTCCAGAAAAAGTCTACCCATCGTTAATATAATGAGAACATTTCATGTGCTGTCAGTGTAACCTGGCAGTGTAGGAGAATGGACTGGAATAGCCATGTGTGAATAAGGATGACATCACTATATTAGTGATAGGTGGGGGTGGTAGACACCATTCAGTGAGAATATGTACTGTCTGGCTGTTGTATACAAAATGACTGAGCGAGTAGAGCAACAAATGTGCATCAAGTTTTGTGTTAAGTTTGACATTCCTCTGTGGAAACTTTGGGATGATTCAGAAGGCTGCAGCGATGGGCAACTGGTGATTGGCAGCTTCATCACAACAATGTGCCTGCTCTCAAATCACATCTCATGAAGAGTTTTTTTGCAAAACATCAAATCACCCAGGTGACTCAGCTCCCCTTCAGCCAATATTTGGCATCCTGTGACTTCTAAATTTTTCTAAAATTAAAATCATCTGTGAAAGAGAAAAGATTTCAGACTGTCAAAGAGATTCAGGAAAATATGACAGGGCAGCTGGTGGTGATTGGGAGAACTGTGTGAGGTCCCAACGTGCCTACTTTGAAGGGGACTGAGGCATCATTGTTTATGTACAATGTTTCTTTGTATCTGGTATCTTCTTCAGTAAATGTCTCTATTTTTCATATTACATGGCTGGATGACTTCTGGAAGACCTTGTAGACAAATCCACATTAGCACCTGAAGACAAATAGACAGGAAATAGACAGGAAAATTAGGAAGGACTTAGAAAGAATTGAGCAACAATGTTAAACAAGTTAATCAAATTGATATTTATAGAATACTTTACCTAAGGACAGCAGAATGTATGTCCTTTTGCAGTGCCCATAGAATGTTTATGAAGAACATGCAGTCTACTTTATGCGATAAAACAAAGCTCATATAAATTCAAAACGATTCAAATAGTACAGATTTATTTGACCATGAAGTAAATAATTTAAAAATCATTAATTAAAAGATAATTTCAAATATTTGAAAATTAAATAGTGTACTTCTAAATAACACATGAATCAAATTAGAAATCAAAGAAAATTTAGAAATACTTTCAAAGAGTGAAAATAAGAACACACCATACTGATTCACTGGGTACTTCTAAAGCAAAAGGAGAACTTATAACAGTAAACATCTAAATTAAAACAGAATAAAGGTTTCTAGTGAATGTGTGTTTGATACTACCTTGAAAAACTAGATAAATACAAGCAGATGAACCACAAGTAAATGAACAAAAGGAAATAATAAAGATAAGAGTAGAAAGCAATGATAGAAAAACAACAAAAACAATGAAAAAAGTTGGTTCTTTCACAAAATTGATCAACCTTTGTTAAGACTTATATGAAGGAGAGAGAGCCACACACATACACACAAATTACAAGTATTAGAAATAAATAGTACCACTTACAGAAGTATAAGAAATACAAAGTACCAGAGACAATTCCAACAGCAACATAGATCCAAGAACTATGCACTGAGTAGTACAAAACATTGGTTAGGAAATTATAGGACACCTACATCAATAGTGAGACATACAATATTTATGGGTCAAGAGACGCAGTATGTTTATTTTAATTTCACTAAACTGATATACAGAGTCAATATAATTTCAATCAAAATCCCAGCAGGCTTTTTTATAAAATTCAATGAACTGAAATTGATATTGAAATGCAAAGGGCCTACAGTAGTGGGGCAGTTAGGTTTATGTGTCACCTTGACTGGGCCACAGAATGCCAAAGTACTTCATCAAATATTATTCAGGATGTTTCTGTGTGGGTGCTTTCAGATGAGACTGACATTTAAATTGTTAGGCTGAGCAAAGCAGATAGCTTTCCCTAATGTAGATGGACTCCATGCAATCTGTTGAATTTCTGAATAGAGCAAAGTGCATGACTCTTCTTCATGTAAGAGAGAATTCCTCTGCCTCACTGCTTAAAACTAGGGCATTCCCTTTTCCTGCCTTAGGACTCACTGATACATCAGCTATTCCTGGATATCAAGACTGCCCAGCTTTGAGTCACCTGCTTGAAGTTTCAACATGCAGATTTGGAGAACTTTCAGGAGATACACAGACACATAAATATTCTATCAGTTTTCTTCTCTACAGAACCCTGACCAATACAGTAACCAAAAGAACTTTTGTAAAACAGCAAAATTGGAAGATATGTTATAAAGTTATAGGAATCAGTAGAATGTGGTACTAGTATAAAGATAAAAATATAGATCAGTGTAGAGTTTCAAACTAGATCCATAGATCAAAATATAGAATTCACAACTAGACCCATACATGTATGGTCAATTGATATTTGTCAAAAGTTCAAACACATTTCTGTGGACAAAGAATAGTGTTTTCAACAAATAGTGCATAATCCACAACTATAAAACTTTTAGAAGAAAACTTGATATTAATTTTTGTGGCTTTTCCCTAGGCAAAGATTATTTTTAAATATGGCACAATATCATCACTAAAATAGAAAAAAAACACAAATTTTTTATGTTAAATATAAAAAACCCTGTTGCTTCTTAAAAACACTGTTAAGAAAATGAAAAGCAAACTACAGAGTGGCAGGGAATATTTGCAATGCTAACACTTAACATATATACATTTATATTCGACATATATAAGGAACACCCCAAATTCAATCATATGAAAAGAAACAACATAATTTTTTTAAATTAGCAGAAAATTTAATCACACACTTTACCAAAGAAGATACATATGGATCAAATATTTGTGCAAAATCATTACTAATTAGGGAATATCAATGAAGCCACAATAAGATACCACATATGCCTATTAAATGGTTTACATTTTAACCAACAACCACAAAATACTAAGTGGGGGTGAAGATGTAAAGCAATTGGAGTGCTCATACACCTAAAATAGTACAATAACTTTGTACTATTGGAAATGGAAAAAGTAATAGCTTACAGTGTTGTAAAATAAAAGCCTATGATTGCCATATGACTCTGGCATTATATTATTAGGTGAAGAAAGAAACTGAAGAAGATACAAATGAGTAGAAGTGCATACCATGTTCATGTTCAAATTAACAACATTAAAATATCCATACTACCCAAAGCAATCTATAGCTTCAATGCAATTCCAATCAAGATTCCAGTGATGTATTTCACAGAACTAGAACAAATATTTCCAAAACTTATGTGGAATTACCAAAGGCCTTGCATAGCAACAGTAATCCTGAAAAAGATGAATAAAGTTGGAGGAAGCATGCTATGTAATATCAAACTACACTATAAGGCCATAGTAATCAAAACAGCCTGATACTGGCATAAAAACAAACACATGGACCAGTGGAACAGAATAGAGAACCCAGAGATAAAGCTACACTTTTATAGAAAATTAATATTCAACAAAGGAAGCAAGTACAAACAATGGGCTAAAGATAGTTTATTCAGTAATTGGTTTGGTGAAAATTGGACAGATATGTGCAGGAAAATGAAACTAGGCCACCTTCTTATACCAAACACAAGAATAAATTCAAAATGGATCAAAGATTTAATATTAGACCCCAAAACATAAAAATCCTAGTAGAAAACGTAGGCAGAAAAATCGCAGACATCACTCATACAATTTTTTTATTGGATACATCAGTCCAGGCAAGGGAAACAAAAGAAAAAATAAACAATGGGACTTCATCAAACTAAAAATGTTTTGCACAGCAAAGGAAACCATCATCAAAATAAAATGACAACCCACAGAATGGGAGAACATATTTGACAACACATATGATAAGGGGTTAATAGCCAAAATTTATAACGAACTTATAAAACACAACACCAAAAACCAAACAACCCAATTAAAAAATGAAGGACCTGAATAGACACTTCTTTAAAGAGGACATACAGATGGCCAATACACATATGAAAAGATGCTCGACATCCCTAATCATCAGAGAGATGAAAATTAAAAACACAATGCGATATCATGTCATACCTGTCAAAATGACCATCATCAACAAATCAACAAGTGCTGGTGAGAATATGTATAAGGGGAAACCATTTTGCATTTTGGTGAGAATGCAGATTGGTGCAGCCACTGTGGAAAGCGCTATGGAGATACCTCAAAATATTAACAATGTATCTGCCTTTTGTCCCAGAGATCCCACTTCTAGGAATATACCTGAAGGAGTCCAAAAGAACAATTCTAAAGAACATAAGCATCCCTATGTTCATTGCAGCATTATTTGCCATTGTCAAGATGTGTCAGCAACCCCAGTATTCATCAATAAATGAATGGATAAAGCATCTACTGGGCATTTACACAATGAAATACTATTTGGCTGTAAAAAAAAAGGAAGAAATTTTACCATTTTCAACAGTATGGATGGACCTGGAGAACATTATACTAAGTGAAATAAGCCAATCAGAGAAAGTCAAATACCATATGATTTCATTCATGTGTGGAATCTAATGAACAAACAGAACTAACATGCAAAACCGCAACAGACTAATAGATGGAGAGCAGATGACAGCTAGTCTGGAGCTGGGGTAGAGTTAAGGGGTGGAGGGATAGAGCAAAAATGCAAAAGGATCATGCACATGGACAGCAGTGTGTTGATTGGTGTGGGGAGGAGGTATAAGGGGACTAAATGGTAATGGAAAAACATATAATAAGGATTACATATTTTAAAATAAATAAATATAAACATCAAAATTGGCAAATTTTTGCGAAGCCATTTAAATATTGAATATGGAAGAAAATATGTAACATTTTGGCATATTAAGCCCTATTATTTCAAGAAAGGTAAAAACTCAACTGAAGCACGAAAAGAAAAGATTTGTGCAATGTATGGAGAAGGTGCTGTGACTGATCCAATGTTTCAAAAGTGCTTTGTGAATTTTTGTGCTGAAGATTTCTTCCTAGATGATGCTCCTAGGTCAGGTAGACCAGTTGAAACTGACAATAATCAAATCAAGAAATTAATTGAGAACCATCTAAGTTATACCATCCAGGAGTTAGCCGACATACTCAAAATATCCAAATTAATGAAGTTATTGGTGAAAATCAGGAAAAAAAGAGAAATGTAAGACTGTCCACAGAAAAATTGCTAGGAAAAATTTCATAGATAATATATTTTTAATCATTATAGTTCAAAATTATTAACAATATAAGTAGTTTTCAAGTGGTAAATTGATTAAAAAATTAACAAAAGTGAACTGATTAAAAAATATTTTATCAACATTTGTATAATGAAATACTAGTTATAAAAAATTGTTAAGTGCAGCAACACAGATCAATCTCAAAACAGTTAAATTGAGTAAAAGAAGCTAGACACTCTCACCACTCCCGCAGACACACAAAAGATGGCATACTGATGATTTTTCTTAGGTAACAGTCTTGTAAATGCAAACTAGTCTATAATGCAGTAAGGTAGAAAGAACTGTGGTTAACTGAGGTCTCAGTGAAAAGCTTGAGAGGGTGGACCTGGAAGTGAAGAATGGCAGGAGAGAGGGAGGAATTACAAATGGGCATGAGGAAACTTTTGGAGATTGGCAGCTCCATTATCTTCATTGTGGTGATGACTTCACGTTTAGTTGTGCAGCAAACTTACAAAATTGTGTACTTTATATGTGTGCATATCAACTCTACTTCAATAAAGTTATTTAAACAATTTACCTTTCTTATATGAGAAATGAAGTATATTATTCTAGATGAGTGAAGGAATAAAGCATCGTTTATATATTTTTTAGCCTTAGACTTTCCTGTTCTCTGAAACACCAGCTCTGTCTTTTGACTTTGACTGTCTCTAGGACCAATGTGCAGTTTCCCTTTAGGACGGTAATGCCCCAAATTCTTTTTTTGCAGCTTTATTGAGGCATAATAATAAAAAAAAATAACATATATATTCAAAGTATACCACACAATGGTTTATATAAACATAAAATGTAAAGTAATTACCACAGTATCAAATTAATTAATATATCAATTACCTCACATGGCTACCTTGTGTGTGTGTGGTGAGAATGCACCAAATTCTGCCCTGGCTGGTGTGCCTCTGTGGATTGAGTGCCGGACTGTGAAGCAAAGGGTCACTAGTTCCATTCTCAGTCAGGACACATGCTTGGGTTGCAGGCTAGGTGGGGACCAGTAGGGGGCATTCAAGGGGCAGCCACACATTGATGTTTCTCCCCCTCTCTTTCTCTCTCCCTCCCCATCTCTCTAAAAATAAATAAACTATTTTGTTTTAAAAAAAGAATGCACCAAATTCTGATTTTCTGTGCTGGGGACAGGGGTAGGGGCGGAGGTACTCAACATCATTTCCTACATTTATTCATTCTTTTACCTTGCCTTCTGGTGTCTAGAATCAGAAACATTTATTTTTTTGGTTTTGAAAATCTGATTTATCTTTTATATTTCTTAGAAATTCTTAAACACTTAAAAATACATTTACAGTTGTGATTTATCCAGCTCCTAAATGTCTTGCTTTTCATAACATCTAGAATGCTATACTCTCCATAAACAGGTGTCCTAGAGAGATTTGTGTGTGGGCATGTGTAGGCGTAAAACACTGAAGATTCATAAGTGTGATTCTTCTGATACCCTGGAACAACAGAAGAACCATCTTGACATAGTCTATGAATTCATACAAATCTCAAAGGAATAACTTCAAATATTTTAATATATGGAAAGATTTCCAAATCAATAATGGAGATTTTGTTTTTCTTGGAAGTTGTTGTTTTGTGTGTGAAAGATGGGACTCCCCAGAGGCTGGTCAAAGAAAAGGTTAAAACGAAGAGCAGAATTGAAAGAGACCGAGACAGAGACAGAGCAGGAAATTTGTGAACCAGCAATCTGGAAAAAGAGAAGAATCAAAATCATGGAGCTCTGATCCACTCACAGTCTTAGATTCAACACTTTACCACATACTAAATATAAATTTGGGAAAATTATCAGAGATGAAACTCAATTTTTCTTCTGTAAATTGACAGTGATAATTGCACTTAATGTATAATATTGCCATGGGGATTAAATGAGATAAGGCAGTGACTTTCAAGTGTTTTGCTCATGCCCTACAGTAAGAGATACATTATTGTACCAAGAACAGAAACACACACACACACAGACATAATATAAAATTCAAACAAAAGCTAGACAGAATAATGCTTAATCTTTCTAACAGTGATGAATTCTGAAATATATATTATTTTAATACTATTCTATAAGAAAATGTGGTTTGAGACACTAAGATATTTCATGGCATACAGAGGGGTTAAACCATAGTTCTACAATAAAAAGGCAGATAATGTACATAAATACTTATCACAGCAACTGATATATTCCAAGCAATTTTTTAAAAAAGCTTTAGTGTCTTAATTTTTCTATTCTATTTTTTAACTTTTGTTTATTTTGACTTTTCCAATGATTGTTTGACTTGATGTCCATAATATATGTCTATTCTGTGTCCATAACATAAACTTTTATTTCCTCTGTATTTTCTTTTAAGTGCTATAGTTACAAGGCTTTAAATCATGACTGAGGCAAAACATAATATATCTGGAAATTGTCTTTTATAAAAGCCCAAACAATCTATTTTCAAAAAGTATGTATGATATTTGCTGAGAAAAGCTAAATATATGTTCACAATAACATTTGATAAATGTAAAGGTGTTAAAAGGAGTCACTTATGAAAACAACCAGTAAAATAAGTCATCCTAACAAATCTGTATTTATATACAACATTGTATTCCCTCAATTCCTTAGTATTATTGAAGGTCTATTTTATTGTAGCTCTGTGGATTCCAAAACAGCATTCATGTACATGAGTATGTTTGTGTGAATCCATAACTAATTTTGTAAAGAATTGAATATATACTTAAAATGTAGACAAAAATGTCAATGATTTTGTCTTCATGTGAAAATGCAACTGATTTTTAATTTCATTATATTTCCTTGTTCTTTTTTTGATTTTTAAGACAATGTATGCTTTATGCACTAGAAATATAATATAAATATAATAAAACGTTAATAAATATTCTTGACTCTGTATCTTGAAATATAATTATGTTCAGAAATTCATAAAAATGGAATTACTGGTCTTAGAGTTTATCCAATATTAAGGATTTTTCTCTATCATGATAAACTGTCCTTCAAAACAGCTGTGTACATTAAATATATCACAAACACCTTGCACTGAAGGTCCTTTTTTTCCCTTCTTTACAACATATTCATGAGCACTTAATGCTTTCTCTCACAGTTTGATAGGCTAACTTTTCTAGTTATTTGAATTCCCACTTATTTGGTTGCTATAACATTTATATATCCTTCAAAGTATACTTGCCATTTTAATTTTTTTGTCTCTGTCTTTACCTATTTCAATTGTTTTGTTTGCTCATTTGTTTTACTTTATTACTTTGATTAATGATCTTTGTGGGAATTAAAAGGATAAAGTGCTTCACATTTTAAAACTTCTGTTTAGTATCAGAATAAATTTTAAATTAAGATAATATGGTATTGCAACACCATATACTTTCTAATATTTAGAAGTACTTATTATTGAGTAAAAGTACTTACTACTTATTACTGAGTACAGGGGAACTTTAGCCAGAGAGGTTCCCTGAGGCCACCAAGGATGGAAATAGTCATCCCAGAGGCAATCTTGTTGCTCAGGCAGGAAAAGGGTGGCAATTCCTTCTAGTGCAGAATGCCCCCAGCCCTTCTCCAACACGGCTTTTATTAGGGTTGGGAGGTGCAGGGGGATACAGCACACATGCATAGCTTATCAATCAATGTCCAACAGCTATAGTCATAAAAAAACTAACATTATCTATAGATAACAATTAAAGAAACGCAGAATCTTTTCAGATTGGGGTCTGCAAGACATGTAGGCTCCAGGTGGCTGTAAAGGTGTATATCATGAAATAGGGAGTTTCACTCCTTAATGCCTTGAATTCAAGCATCTGTTATACTAACAGGGCTTATCACTGAGCAGAGCCGAATTCAAAGGACAAAAATATACACTTCAGGCCTGATTCCCACGGGACTCTCAGTGTTAGAATCGAGTCGTGCCTGCCACCTGTGTTATGACCTGGTTTTCCAGGGAGACTTAGTAGCCCCTTTCAGACCTTGCTTTCATGGGACTACAATCTCCGAAACCACACAGAGCAGTCCACAAACAGTTTTGTATTTCAGTTTGACTGTCTAAATTGATTATTATTAAAGATATTTTTACCTTAACTTTTATCTGTGGGATAAAACCTTAATTACTGCTTAATTTTTTGGTACCTAGTACCATTAAATATCTTATTTCTATCTGTCACCCTAGTGCCTAAAACAAATGGCACATTGTTGAAGCACAATAACCTCATATGACTTTTTAAAAAATCATCAAGATAAATGTTGTTTATAATTTTAATAGGTTTCTAAATATTTAGAGAGAAGTGGTATAATCAATGTTTTAGGACAAGATCAATAAATAATCCATAGAAAGTATTAGTAATCTCAAAAATTCAACATTTGGTTTAATGTATTTTTCCTTTTTTTTTTACTTACTATATTGCTGATTTATTATTAAAGGGTATAAGTCAGAAACAGCCAGATGGAAGAGAGACATAGGGCAAAGAATGGGAAAGGGGTGAAGAATTTCCACGCCATTTTCCTTTAATCTCCACATGTTCACTAATCCAGAAGCTCTGTGAACTTGTCCTTACAGATTTCTAAGGAGGATTCATTACATAGGCCTAAAGCATTTTTCTTTAACTGTAATTAATCTCATTGGACAATGAATTCTTCTAGAACTGGGACAGTGTCTTTTGATCTTCATATCTCTAGGACCCAACACAGTGCCCAAAACACATAAAATACTCAACAAAAGTGTTTTAAACAACTGAATCGTTAGGTTCCAAAAATGTTACATTAATAAACAAAAATGATTTAGAAACACTATAGATTAGAAATCTATGATAATCAGTTATTACCACTATTTTATTTTGAAAGTCCACCTCAGAGTCCTGAGGCAACATAGCAGAATTTTCTTCATGAGTTTCTTTTTTTGATTTAAAAAATATCTGCCAACTTACTGAAGTAAGTGAAATCATCTGGGATACTTCAGGGGTATAAATAAAAGAAAAATATCTAGATTTATTAACAGAAATATATCACGGAAGGTAATAAATATGTTTTCCAACTTAAAAAAATTAGAATTCAACAACCCACAAGAATAAAGTACTAACTTATGATACATAGTCTATATTTGTTTAGTATTTTCATATGCATAGATCCTTTTAGTCAATAAGGATTTTAGATAATTATATCTATATTCTACATTCAATCATAAATTCTTTTTTCATAAAAGATAAGTTTTGCTGTATTTTTATAGGTAATTTAAAGTTGTTTTAATAACTGCAAAATATTCCACTAAAATATTCTACAACATATTTAATTATTTTTGTTTAATAATTTTTGGCATTTTTTAAAAAACAAACATCAATGTGTGGTTGCTTCTCATGTGGCCCCCCCTGGGGATCTGGCCTGAAACCCAGTTATGTGCCCTGACTGGGAATTGATGCGGCAACCCTTTGGTTTGCTGCAGCCCATACTCAGTCCACTGAGCTACACCAGCCAGAGTGATTTTTGGCATTTTTTAATGTAAAAATCATTATTAAACACACCTGGGCTCTGTCTTTTAATCTATAGAATGAAGATATTAACAGTTTAAGACTTAGTGTTTGGCACACAATTTGTAATGAATAAATGCTTTGACTATAATCAATAATACTTTGAGCCCTGGCTGGTGTGGCTCAGTGGATTGGGTGCTGTCCTGTGAGCTAAAAGGTCTTTGGTTTGATTCCCAGTCGAGAATCTCTCCCTCCATTCCCCTCTCTATAAATAAATAAAATCTTTAAAAATATAATAATACTTTAAATAATAATGTTTCTTTCATTAGGTAAGACCGAGACTAGACTGTAACAGTGATGAGATTAAATAATACTATTCTTTATTTAACTCATGAAACAGTCCACATGGAAGTGGGCTATCTAGATTAGGTAGGTAATTTTACTTCATAAGATCATTCATGGACAGTAGTTTCATTTTCTTTAATTATTATTTATTTTTGTTCACCATTTATTATGATATTGTTATTATTTGTTTCATCTGAGTCCTACCTATTAAAGCACAAATTTTTTTTAACTTTACACAATTTTTCTTGTCGTTTCTTTCTTCTAAAAATGATTATATCCTTACCTTACCTCATAAGCCAACCTGATTGTTACTAAAACTTTGCTGGATGACTCAGCATTTTCATAAAATTTTTTTATCCTTTTACTGTATGAAGATATTACTTACATCAGCTTTTTATTTTGTTATCTTTCAATCACAGAACTGTCAGCTAGCTCACCTTTTACCTGTTCCTAATAATCTCACTCTAGTGTTCTATTCTGATCTGCTCTAGGCTAATACCAAGTAGCTATTTTTAAATATTATATAATAATAAAAATCAATGAAGCTCTGAATAAAAAATAATAAATACATTGTATATATTCCTTGAATGAACTTTATGACAAAGCATTATATATTCTAAGGCATTCTATCATTTGCCACTAGGTTTATGGCTTTTTGTTAATAAATATTGACATTTTATTGCTGAACATCCGACCTTGAGACACTATTTATGTCTGTGTTTTGAGGTGAATTCAAAACCTAAGTGTTTTTAAAATTTACACTATTTTCTGTGCTTTAATTCACTTAGAAGATATATTTCAAATAATCTATGTAATATTTGCAAAGGCCGACTTTGAACTCAGGAGGTCAATACTGAACTACACATAGTTATTTTCTCACTAGCAAACCTAATATTTTATTTATACTATGCACTAGTAACTTAGAAAGCAATACTGATGTTGTAACTGTTTTGCTAGTGCCAAATATTCTTGCTCTTCCATCCCCACTTCAAAATGTCAGGTCTTTTAGCTGTTCAACTTTCAGCTGCCAAAAATCAATGGGTTTGCATCTGCTGGTTCCATTTCCTTGTTCTAAATCACATTACTGCCAATTGGGTCAACAATAAATTACCCATATGCCATTACTGTTGGTAATAATAACAAATATGTTTACCAGATGCATAAAGCATCTAAAATTTTGTTTCTATTTATATTTTTCAAATCGGTGAAAAAGTGAAATGAGTTTTTAAATCTAATAAAGAAATCTCTCTGTCATATATATTTAGTATGTATGCATACAAGTATTTTATATATGTATATATCACAGCATGTGAGGTTGGTTTTATGGAAGCAAAGTCCTAAGTTCATCACTGTCCAAGAGAACTAAAGGATTACTGTTTTTCATGTTTGTGTAACATTAATATCAACTCAAAAGTTTGTAATATTTTTTGAGATTTTCTTGTAACCTAGCTAAAGTTTCATCATGGAGAGAAAGGGAAATCATAGAAAATTCTGTGATTAAAAGTTTTCACACTAGTATACTGTTACAGAACACAACAAGGGGGGCCTGGGACGATATACTATTATTGAAAGAAGGCCCCCGGTCCGTTATGTCCACCGCCCTAGGAAAGACGTCTCTCAATGCCAGAGATCTGTGAAAAGGAAAAGAAATGTTTATTTAATGCTATACTAACTTAAAGTAGTGACCTAATGTCTTTACCAAAATCCCAAAGTCCCTTAAAACACCCACAAACAGACACAGTCCTTCCTTCCTTCCCCCTTTGCCCAGTCCAGAGTACCGTATCTCAGGAAAGGAAATAGAAGTCCATGGCTCAGGCAGTCCTCTGGTTCTTCCCAGTTAGTACTCGATCTCGACTGGGAGACCTCCCTGGGTTCCCGGCACCCTCAGCTGAGTCGCCGGGATCTCTGTTAAAACCAGGTAGTGGTTCCCCCTTCTAAAGCTGTGGGGGTCCCCACTTTGCCAGGCCGCATGGTTCCCTCTCTCTGGGATGCGGGAGTCTCCAGTCTGCTAAAGACGCATGGTTCTCTCCCTCAGGGCTGCCGCGTGGTTCTCCCTCTCTCAGGGCTGCCGCATGGTTCTTCTTCTCAGGGCTGCGCATGGCTCTCCTCCTCAGGGCTACGCATGGCTCTCCTCTCCGTCAAGTCCGCGTGGTTCTCCCCCTAAAGCAGCATGGTTCTCCTCTCCTCAGGGCTGCGCATGGCTCTCCTCTCCGTCAAGTCCGCGTGGTTCTCCTTTCTCAGAGCTGCGGGAGTCTTCACTCTGCTAAAGCTGTGTGGCTCTCTCTCCAATGGCCGTGATCTTCTCTGCACCTCCACAGCCACATGGTTCTCTCCTCTCAGGGCTGCACATGGCTCTCCTCCTCTAAAGCAGCATGGTTCTCTCCTCTGGCTCTCCTTCCTAAGTCTGCGTGCTTCTCCCCCAATGGCTGCACATGGTTCTTCTTCTCAGGGCAGCGCATGGCTCTCCTCCTCAATGGCCACCAAATCTGGGTTTTAAATCCCCGAGGCCAATCTTCCTCTGCAGCCTCATTTCCGACTCCTCCCACACTCGGCTTCACATGCCAGAATTCATGTCCTTCCAGCTTCACTGGGCTGCCATCATGAGTCTGGGCAGGCGTGGCCCCATGTCCTGGAGCCAATCCTCTCTGAGCTCCCATGCAGGCGCTATAACTCAGGGGACCCGCCCCCCCCCAGTTACATCTGGGTGGGGAAGTTACTTCCATTCCCTTGGCTTAGAGCTGATCACAGCTACTTAACATATCTATGCAACCAGTCAAAGGTTATAGATATGCCAAACGACCGCCCCAGAGCTTAGCTGCAAGGCTGTTGCTATGCTAAACAGCTCTCAATGGCCCTGCTCCATTTGTCCCTTCCCCCAACCCACACCCTGGGCGGGGGGGATGGAGACATCCCAAAATCTCCTAGACACCTTAAGTTCTGGGCCCCATTTCAAATGCCTATTTGGGGCCCCCCCTCTTGGCTGCACCCTGTAACAATACTAGTTTATTATTTTTCTCAGTTTTATTGTATTGCTTTCCATTACCATTTAGTGTCCTTATACCCACCACCCCTGCAATCACCACACTGTTGTCCATGTGCATGGGTCCCTTTCCCTTTTTGTTCAATCCCTCTACCCGCTAATTTCACCCCCATCCCTAGCTGTGAGCCTGTCTTCTATCTATGAGTCTCTCTATTTTATTAGTTCACTTTGTTCATTAGATTCTGTATATGAGTGAGTGAAATCATGTGGTATTTGCCTTTCTCTGACTGCCTTATTTCGCTTAGTATAATGCTTTCCAGGTCCATCCATGCTGTTCCAAAGGGTAAATTTTTCTTCTTTTTTACAACCATGTAGTATTCTATTGTGTAAGTGTCCCATATATATTTTATCCATTAATCAACTGATGGTCACTGGGCTACTTACACATCTTGTACACATCTTGTAATTGTAAATAATGCTGCAATGAATACAGTGGTGCCTATGTTATTTAGAATTAGCATTTTGGGTGCCTTCAGGTATATTCCCAGAAGTGGGATCAATGGGTCAAAAGGCAGATACAATGTTAACTTTTTGAGGTATCTCCATACTTCTTTCCACAAACCTGCACCAATCTGCATTCCCACCAACAGTGCAACAGCATTCCTCCTTTCCACATTCTCCACATTCTTGACAGCACTTGTTTACTGATTACTGATGTAGCCATTCTGACAGATATTAGATGATATCTCATTGTGTTTTTAATTTTCATCTCTCTGATGAATAGTGACGTTGAATATCTTTTCATACATGTATTGACCATCTGTATATCCTCTTTAGAGAAGTGCCTATTCAGGTCCTTCATTCAGTTTTTAATTGGGTTGTTTGTTTTTTGGTGTTGTATTTTCTAAATTTGTTATAAATGTTAGATATTAACCCCTTATCAGATGTGCTGTCAAATGTGTTCTCCCATTCTGTGGGTTGTCTGTTTGTTCTCTTGAAGTTTTCCTTTGTTGTTCAAAACCTTTTTAGTTTGATGTAGTCCCATTTGTTTTTTTTCTTTTGTTTCCCTTGCCTGAGGAGACATATCTGATAAAATATTATTACAAGCTATGTCCGAGATTTTGCTGCCTATATTTTCTACTACTATTTTTATCGTTCTGGGTCTAACATTTAAGTCTCAATCTGTTTTGAATTTATTCTTGTGTTTAGTGTATGAATGCAGTTTACTTTCATTTTTCTGCATTATCTGTCCATTTTTCCCCAAACCATTTATTGAATAAAATATCTTTAGTCCATTGTATGTGCTTGCTTCCTCTGTTGAATATTAATTGACTATAAAGTTGTGGCTTTATTTCTGGGCTCTCTATTCTGTCCCATTGATTTATGTGTCTGTTTTTATGCCAGCACCAGGCTGTTTTGATTATAATGGCATTTTGGTATAGTTTGATATTAGGTAGTGTGATTCCTCCAACTTTTTTCTTAGGATTGCTATTGGTTTGAGGGTTCCATATAAATTTTTGAAATATTTGTTCTAGTTCTCTGAAATGTTTTTTTAGAATCTTGATAGGTATTGTGTTGAATCAATAGATCACTTTGGGTGGTACGGACATTTCAATGATGTTAATTCTTTCTATCTATGAACACAATATGTGCTTCCACTTGTTGGGAACTTCCCTGCCTGTTATCAGAAGCTGTAACCCCTGCCTAGGCTAAGACTGAGGGAGTGACCTTGGACTGTAAACCAGAAAGGAGACAAAAGCTCATCTCCCTGGCAGGAGCTCCACTTCTGCTCCTTTTACTTCACCCTGCCTGACCCACAATGCTTGGTCGGTTAGCCAATGATGGGTAAGATTCCCCAAGGGGGGAACATCTAAGACAGGCATGATCACGTGGAAGGCCCCCAAGGAAGGACTTTGGGAGCTACAGCAAAAAGGGGTGATGGACCCTCGCCCCTCAGCTTTGACATAGCCTTAGTCTTCTTCGTCTGGGAGAAAATCTTCTTATCTCTTGGTTGCCTTAGTTCCCTTGCTTCACCTAAGCCTGAAACAATGACAGGGTGGTGCAGCTCTGTGCTGAAAAGGGCGGGTTCCCTGGGTGATTAGGCCTAAGAAGGAATATGTAAAATCCTGTGAAACCTGCTTTGTTTAGAATGCTCTCAGTTGAATGATGAGGTTTCAGGGAAGAAGTAAGTTTGTTCCTTAAAGTTTTTTACAGCTCTTTGACCCTGACTCAAAATAGGCCCTCAGACTTCCTTGTTACCTATTGTTTGATCCTTACTTTCTAGCAAGGAGTAATCAGCTTTACCTGAATTCTTATGCAAACGAAACCAATAAAAAGCCTCTGCAGCAGGGGAATGGAGTGCTCTCCCCACCACAGCGAGTGGCCATTGCATTCCTACTTCCCCACAGGACCTGGTTGTCTCTGTGTATGTTTTTCTCGCATGTTGATGAGCATCCACAGCATTCCGCAGTCACTGCCAGCTGGTGATCACGACATCCACTTATTTGTATCTTCAGTTTCTTTCTTCAGTGTCTCACTATTGTTCAAATACAGGTTTTTTACATCCTTGATTAGGTTTATTCCTAGGAATTTTTTTGAGCCCATTGTAAATGGGATTGTTTTCTTAATTTCCCTTTGTTTTAGTTAATTTTGGCATCTAGGAATACAATTGAATTTTGGATATTAATTTTGTAGCTTGCTACTTTGCTGAATTCATTTATCAGTTCTAACAGTTTCTTGGTAGAATCTTTGTGGTTTTTTATGTACAGTATCATGTCATCTGCAGATAAAGACAGTTTTACTTCTTCCTTTCCAATTTGGTTGCCTCTTATTTCTTCTTCTTGCCTGTTGTAGTGGCTAGAACTTCCAGTATTATGTTGAGTAAGAGAGATGAAAGCAGACATCCCTGTCTTGTTCCCAATCTTAAGGGAGATACTTACAGTTTTTGCCCCATAAATATGATGTTGGCAGTGGGTTTGTCATATATGGCATTTATTATGTATCTCACTATGTTCCTTCTATTCCCACTTTGCTGAGAGTTTTTTTTTTTTTTATCACAAAATGTGCTGAATTTTATCAAATGCTTTTTCTGCATCTATTGATATGATTACCGATGCTTTTTATCCTTCATTTTGCTTATGTGGTGAGTCACATGTATGGATTTGTGAATATTGTACCAACCTTGCATTCCCAGAATAAGTCAGTCCCACTTGATCATGGTGTATGATCTTTTTGATGTACTGCTATATTTGGTTTGCTAATATTTTGTTGAGGAGTTTTGTGTCATTGGGGATGTTGGCCTATAATTATCTTTTTTGTAATGTCTTTATCTGGTTTTGAAATTAGGATAATGCTGGTCTTGAAAAATGGACTTGGGAGCCTTCCCTCCTCTTAAGTTTTTAGACATAGTTTGAGAAGGAAAGGTGTTAGTTCTCAGAATGTTTGGTAAAATTCACCTGTGAAGCTATCTGGTACAGGGCTTTTGTTTGTTGGGGGTGTTTGTTTGTTTGTTTACTGCTTCAATTTCACTAGATATAATTTGTCTATTCAGATTATCTGATTCTTCCTGATTTAGTTTTGGAAGATTGTATGTTTTTAGGAATTTGTCTATTTCATCCAGAGTGTCTACTTGGTTGGCATATAGTTGTCTGTAATATTTTTTTTACAATCCTTTCTATTTCTTTGGTGTCAGTTATTTCTCCTCTTTCACTTCTAATTTTATTTAGTCGGGTCTTTCTCTCTTTTCTCTCTCCTTTCCAGCAGTCTGGTTAAAGATTTGTCAATTTTTGTTATCTTTTCAAAGAACTGGCTCTTGGATTCATTGATGTTTTGTATCATTTTTAGGCTATTTCATTTATCTCTGCTTTAATCTTTGTTATTTCCTTCTTTCTACTCATTTTGGGCTTTGTTGTTCTTTTTCAATTTCCCTTAAGTGTAAAGTTAGACTGTTTATTTGAGCTTTTTCTTGTTTGTTTGTTTGTTTTAAGATAGGCCTGTAATGCTATGAATTTTCCTGTTAAGACGGCTTTCCATGTGTCCCACAGTTGTTGAATTGTTGTGTTCTCATTTTCATTTGTTTCAAGGTATCTTTCGATGCCTTCCTTGATCCCTTTATTGGCCCATTAATTGTTTAATAACATTATTTAGTTTCCTTGTCTTTGTGTATTTTTCAGTGTTCTTCTGATTGATCTCTGGTTTCATAGCATTGTGGTCAGAAAAGATGCTTGATATGATTTCAATCTTCTTAAATTTATTAAGACTTGTTTTGTGTCCTAACACGTGGCCTATCTTAGAAAACATTCCATGGGCAATTGAAACGTATATTCTCCTGCTTTGGGATGAAATGGTCTCATGATTTGAATTAAATACATTTGACATAGCGTGTCATTTAAGGCCATTCCTTGTTGATTTTCTCTCTGGAAGATCTATCCACTGAAGTCAAAGGGGTGTTAAAATCATGACTATGACTGTATTTCTGTTGATATTTCCCTTTATGTTCATCAAGATTTGATTTATGTTTACTGGGGTTTTTCTTGTTGTTGGATTGTTCCCTTTGTCATTATTTAGTGTGTTGCTTTTTCTCTTACTATAGTTTTGGTTTTAAAGTCTGTTTTGTCAGATGTAAGTATTGCTACCCCATCTCTTTTTTAATTTCCAATTTCATGAAAGACCTTATTCTATTATTTTAGTATGTGTGTTTTTCATCCTGAGGTGGGTTTCTTAGAAGTAGCATATATATAAGTCTTGTTTTCTTATCCATTCAGCTACCCTATGTCTTTTGGTTGGAGCATTTAACCCATTTACATTTAAGGTGACTATTGATAGGTATGCATTTAGTGTCATTTTATTGTTAGATTATTTTATTTTCCTTTGCTTTTTCCCCCCCTCTTTTTCTTTTTCTTCTTCTTAAAGTAAGCTCTTCAACATGTGTTGCAGTACTGGTTTGGTGTTAACAAACTCCTTTAACTTTTTCTTGTCTGAGAAGCTCTCTATTTCTCCCATGATTTTAAATGGTAGCCTTGCTAGGTAAAGTAGCTTTGGTTGTAGGTCTTTTCTTTTTATCACCTTGAATATTTCATACAACTCCCTTCTGGCCTGAAATGTTTCTGTTGAGAAATCAGATAAATTTCTAAATGGTGCTCCATTTTAGGTAAAACTGCTCTCCTCTTTGACCTTTCAGATTCTCTCTTTCTCTTTAGGTCTTGGCATTTTAATTATGATGCATCTTGGTGTAGGCCTCTTTGATTCCAACTTTTTGGGGACTCTCTGTTTTTTCTGGAGTTGTGTGTATTTTTCCTTCACCAGATTAGGGAAGTTTTCAGTCATCATTTCCTCAAATAGGTTCTCACCCCTTGCTCACTCTCTTCTCCTTCTGCTATTGCCGTGATGCAGATGTTGTGCTTCCTGTTGTCCCAAAGGTTTATTAAACTATCTTCATTTTTTTATTCCTTTTTTCCTTTTTGCTGTTCTGTTTGGGTGTTTTCTTCTACCTGTCTTCCAAATCATGTATTCCTGCTCCATATAACCTGCTGTTATTCCTTCTGGTGTATTATTTATTTCAGATACTGTATTCTTTATTTCTGACTGGTTCTTTTTTATGGTTTCTATGTCTTTTTTCATACTGTTGAGCATCCTTATAATCATTACTCTAAAATCTCTACCTGATAAATTGTTTACCTCCATTTCATCTTATTCTTCTTCTGGAGAATTCTCATTCTTTCATTTGGGGCCTATCTCTTTGTTTTCACTTGCTGGCTGCATTTTTTTGTTTGTTTGTTTGTTTCTTTGTAATAAGTAGATCTGCAAGGCTCTGGTGTAGCCATAAGTCAAACCCTGCTTCGACTGGCCCTGAGACAGCTGTTTGGAGCTATCAAAGATCCACAAAGTGTGGCTCCCTCTGCTGGGTCTGGGTGTGTGCAGAAAGAACCACACTGCACACCAAGGTAGGCTTTTATTAGCACCAGGCCTGAGGGAGGGCCAGCTAAAGTCTCAGAGCTCCTGGAGGTCCATCTCTGCCTACAGACTCTTGTTAGGCTTGAATAGTAAAAATCTTCCAGCTGTACTCCTCAGAAGCAGGGTTTAAGCACCACAGTGTGGGACACAGTAATTTCTGTGGCTTGGGCTATTGCTTTCCCCTAGGCTGATGCCATTTGGAGAGAAGTGCTCTGCTTGAGAAAGAATGCTCCTGCAATATTGGAATGACTCAGCACAAGGATCCTGGAGCTGTTCCTTCAGCTCTCTCCCAAGAGCCACCAGCCCCAGACTCTCCTCAAGTATCTCCAGTCTACTTGGCCCTCCCTCTGATGAAGCCAAGGGTAGGTGGCTACAAATAGAATTTTGTTTGTTGGTCCCTTAAGAGGCCCTCTGCATCTTTAGCTCTTTCTCTCTGGTGGACAGAAACCCTGCTGATTTTCACAGACATGGTATTTTGGTTCCTTTCCTGGTTCTGTTTCTGTAGGCTGGAGAGCCCAGTTTGGGGAACCCCTAGTTGCTGAAATATCCCTCCAGCACTTCAGCTGTTGTCTGTTGAGTCCATCCAGCCCTCTCTAACACTTCCACACTCCCTACCAGTCTCATTGAGGTGATGTGGCTTCTTCAGTCTGTCTGTGGTTATAAAGCTTTTCTCCATCTAGTGTTCAGTTATTTATTCAGGACGATTTTTCTGTAATTTAGTTGTAATTCCAGTTTTGTCCTGGGAGGAGGTTAGTGTAGCTTCCACTTACTCCTCCACCATCTTGGATCTCTAGTACAACTACTTTAAATTTCTACTATTGCATTTCACATAAGTATTTTGATAAACTTTATTCTTACAAAAACCAAGTGCTGTTTTTTATTTATAACACTTGTAATAATTGTCAATTTTTATGATTCCTAAAATGTTCACATTAAATTTGAAATTGGCCATATAAATTGATGGAATAGCAAAAATAGATATGAGAAAAATACATATACATACAAATGTATTTTCACCATTTTTTTAAACCAAGGAAATTTTCAATTTTTAACCAAAATTTAGGCATATACAAAAGTAAATATAGTAAGTTTATAAATTAATGCTCATAGGATATGATTGCTAGTCTATTTCAACTATTATTCTCCTGACAGGTAAGTCTTATATTAGATGTAGGTCTCCTGACCTGACAACTGAGATGGATAAAAACTATGAGTAAAAACCATTTAGAAATAGTAATAACAATTTTTATGCACACACCATGAGTTCTAATTAAGCCGTTGCTTTGTTCTTTCCTCAAACACTTTGAACTATGGATGCAATAGGTATCTAGTACTATCAACAGGGTACCTCTTCTAGTCAAGACAAAACAGCTTATTTGAAGGGAATAATTTAAGTACAAAAAGTTTTCTATTTGTACTAACAATAACCCAGTAACTTTTCAGGCAAAGTAACTATATAGACAAAGGAAAGTTTGTGTTTTCACTTAAAAGGCTTTGCATAATGCTGCTTTTTGTTGCAATAAAGCAGAGAATGACTTGTGGTAGGGGATTTGAATATTCCCACATATAGATCAGGTAGCCTTGAACTCACTCACTTCACTATGCTGAACAATAGAATACTTAAACTGTTCAATTATTCATCATTTATTCTTATTAGTAATTGCAGACTCAGTATATTAGTCAGGTCTCGGTAAGGCGTGCTAAAGAAAATTAATTTAGCAGAAAAAGCTATAACTAATGTTTACAAATAGCATTTTAAAATTAAGGGAAATTTTAAATGCCAATGTTTTAAAAATGGACCTATTGCTTCACTTCCTGTTTTACAAATGATCATAGGGACTGCATAATGATTATATTCATTCTATGTGTTTTCTTTCAAGGTAGTAATGTTTGTATAAATTACAATTTTATTTATGATGTAGTAACATATCTAAACAAGTAAACTTGACATATTAAGCATTTATAAAACATTTTAATTTTCTTTTGCTAAAGGAAGATTTTTCCAACACACAATTCATTTTTCATCTGAACAGCTTTTCCTCTATATTACTGCTGCCTACAGTAATTATACAAAGTGGCAGTACCCTGAATATAACATCTGCATAGTTATGTATTTCCAGAAAACAGCCACAAAATAGCCCATCACCAGGTCATGCCAACATGTCAAACTGTGATTATCTGCTTAATTGTATCTCCCATTCCTAGTCTCCTTCACTGTGAACACACAACTGCATGGCTATTTACTGTTGTCAAAAGGTCTATTTGGGGAATGTCATCAATTCCAGTGCTGCTGGCAGCACAGCAAATAGTTGGCCAGATTTCCTTATGGAATTTGATAACTTTTTTTTTTTTAATATTTTGCAGCAGTCCAGTAACTTTTCAGACAAATAGACTTCTGAATCAGATAGATATTCCTCAACTATTATGGTTGTTGTTAATATCTTGATATGTTCTTTAATAATCAAAATGCCTTGGATACATGCTCAGTTGATCAGGCATTTGGGGACAAAAAGAAGAAAGGTAGTCAATTAAAGACAAGAAACCCATGAAAAGTTGCATTATTTTTGTAAGGGAAAGAGTGAAAGCATTTATTTTTTTATTTTAATTGTTGTTCAAGTATAGTTTTCTGCCTTTTATCCCAATCCCAGCCCATCCCCCCAACCCTCCCCACCTCTCTCCCATTTCCTCTCCCCTCTCCCCGCCTTGTTATTGTCCATGTGTCCTTTATACTTGGTCCTTCAAACCCTTCCCCAATAGGCTGACAGTGACCAGAGGGGAGAGGGGAGGGAATTTCAGGAGTGAAACTTTTTAAATTGTAATAGAGATGACATTCAGATGGCAAGAATAAAGTGAAGTGAATTTTGGAAAAGCTAAATAAATTATGATAGAGAGAGAGTTTCTGACTCAGGAGTCACAAGTTGTTTTGTTCAAGTTCTTAAAGCCATTTAATGCTGATGTTGGTGGGCACAATTTTCTCATGTGTAACCTGGAGGAAATACTAGCTAATATAACTTCACAAAACTTTATTTTCTTTATTGTGGCTTTTTATTTTGATTGTTTCCCTTGACTCAAACTGGCATCACCTAGCACCGTGACTCATCCACCTCCCTCTTTCTGGCTTAATCATTAAGCCCTCAGGTTGATGCAGTTCTGGTCAACAACCAGTAGTCTTAGGAACAAGGTCTATTGACTACAGAGACAGAGTTTTCAATCAAACTGTTGACAATATCTTGGCCTCACTTGTATTTTAGCTTTGGACCCATGAAAGCAGAAGGATCCCATAGAACAAATCCATGTGAAATTGAACAGAACAACTCCATGGCTGCCATCAGGACCACATGCAGTGATTGGTTACCCCCTATCCTAGCACCAACTACCCAGTAGAGACCACAACCCTAACTCCTTTAGTCACCATGATTAATGGATCTTTTCCGAACATAATCCATCCCCCAGAAGCCATCAGGGAGTCAGGTCTTTCAGCATGATCTACCTATGACTCCAGGCATGGCACCATCTCCTCAATAATTCTTTACTTTCTTGGCTGGAAATTTCTGTTTGCATCTTATTGGGCTTTGATGTGCACAGGCAAACGGACCCCTTTGGTCTGGCAACAGACCAAAAAAGTGTTAGACTAAATGAGAAAATTGTAGTTGATTAATTATCATAGCTCTTTTCTTTTTCTTCTTCAGATTTCAAAGCCTTTTCTACTATCTTTAAAGTGTGTTTAAGAATATGTATTTTAAGTATCTGCATGTGATATATGTATGTTACATATATTAGGACCTATTCTATTTTTATAATCATTTAATTATTCCCCCCTGGCAGAGAATTATTGGAATGTTCTCTAAAAATCCTATATATTTATAACATAGAAACACAATGCAAGTTTTTCCCCATAAGCAACATTTCTTTGATTAATGCCAATTCTTTCAGTTTTTTATGGGATCTGGTAGCATTGAAAGGAGATAACTAAAGCAATGTGATTTTTTATTTGATTCATGTTGTTTTAATGTGATAAGAAAAACAATGTTCACATGAAGTTCAACACTGAGTTCATATGGTAAAAAGAGGTATAATGCAACAGGTTGTGCAGCAAATATATGCACCAGTCCAAGGAGGAGAGGCAAACTGCCTGTGGCTGTCTTCCCAGATGAGGTGAAAGCTGATTTGACTTTGTAAGATGCCTATCAGTTTAGAGGCACACAAAATGAACTGGAATTCCAAGCAAAGGAGAGCATGTATGAACCACTGAAGTTGGAGAAGAATATCAAATGCACAGAAAATTACAAATTGTCTAGGACTACTGAAGTATAGAGGGCAAAGAATGGCTCCAAGGATTAGATCCTGTGGAACCTACACTATGTCTTTCTAAGGATTTTGGATTTTTTCTATAAATAAAATAATGCTGAAATATTTTAAGACAGGCAGTGGCTTGATATGATTTGAAATTTAAAAGATTATTTTATAGTAGTGTGGAAGATGGGTTTAATCAGGACAGAAATGGAAGCAGGTAGAGCTGTTAAAAGAAGTTGGTAAGGGTCTGGTTTAACTGTGTCAGTGAGGATGGGAAAGAGGTAGCAGATTTTGGAGTTATATGTCAGATAAAGGGGCAGATTTTAATAATTAGTTCCATGTAATAAAGACAATGCCATGGATTAGGCTTCCCTGGAAAGTCCTCCGGCAGAGCTGCATGTGTACAGAGTTCACATGGGAGTGCTCTAGGAATCAGTCCTACATGGGCATAAAAGAAGCAGGGTTGGGCAGAAGCGGTTGGGTTAAGGATATAGTATCAGCAAAGATATTCCATACCACAGGGAGCTCTGAAGCTAGAATGGCAGTTTAGAACTGTCCAGAATTGGTCGTGGACCAGTCATTGAGTTTGAACTTAGGAGGGTTCTTGAGTAATTTCAGGGCAATGAGGTTGGGGGATGAAGTGTGTACTATTACCCAGAAGAATAAATGTTTTAGTTCTGAAGAGGACTGGGGGATCTGGACAATGCATGACTGCATGCAACACAGAGAAGGGAAAAAGGGAGAGGCTGAGAAGGTGTTTCTGAGCTACGCAATTAAAGTCATCTAAGTGTGATTTGGGGACAGTTTCTTAAAAACATATGTTTCTATCAATGGATTAGATATCATACAATACTATTCAGGTTATTTTTGAGAAGCACCAACAGCAGTAAAAGCCTTTTTTTGTGATTGTACTTAAAGAAATGGAAAAGGCCTGGAAGATTTTCTTATGCCAAGTCATTGAAAGTGTGTCCTCATTGGAATAATCAGAAATAGCCAATCTCAGAAAACTGCTAAATATATGACTATATGACTATGGCTATTTTGTCTTGCTGACTAACAAAGTTCACTCAAGCATTTAAACAAAGCATTTCAAATTTTAAATTTAAAACACTAATATGAGCTTATCCTAAAAGGGACGAGATTAAATTAGCGAACAGCTTCTGTTAAGAATGAATCAAGTCTATCATGTCAAGTATCACTGACCTCTATGTTTGTCCCATAATGACAGTGCTCTCCAAATATTTTGCTAGTGTATCTTCAATTTATTAAAAATGTTTCTCCCTGTAAAACTAAAGTTTGCTATGTAAAATTTTAAATACAGTTTCAATAGATACATTTTCTGCTATATTATATATTTCATAGGAACATAAACATATTTTTCAAAACCCTGTAGCTATAGATTTAGGTCATTCAATTTATAAAAAAATATTCACCACATATTACCTAATGGCACAGCCAGTTCTCACTGCCAAATTTATCAACTAAATTAGATTAGCTTTCTGCCAAAAGGGATAAGTTTATCCTTTTCTCCTTCCAAAACATGTCCCTTCTAACTACTGAACTCTAATTCTAAGATAGATGGAATGACTAAAGGAAGTTAGAGAGGGAAGGAGAAAGTCATCTGCAGTTGGTAAAAGTACATGTGGTACTTAGAGATCTACAAATTCTTTTGAGAAACCCACACCTGAGAGCACACTGAGAAGTAAGTCTCTTTCTCCAGGAGTACACGTACTCTGGTGTGAAGGTTAGTGTTCTGTGCAAGAAAGTCTGTGGTTACTTAGCTTCATATAGTTTGTACAATTATTTCTTGTGCTTACTAGCCACTTTTCTAAAAAACAATATATTTAGATTAGACGAAAACAGTTACAGATTTTTCTTCATATTTACCAGTACATTTTATTCTATCATATACCCATTTACTTATTTTATTTATGTTCTCTTCATTAAAATGTAGCTACCAAAGCACAGCTTGTTCACACTACATTTTCTTTACTTACAGCAAACAAATCATTTCTTACATATGAGGAGAAACTCCACCAAAACCTGGAATTATCTTCTGGAGGGCAGGCACCTTCTAGTACAGGCTTCTCCCACTAGCTGGGTGTATAGGAATTCATCTGAATCAGTGTACCACCTGGCACTGATGTGAGAGGCTGCATTCAGCTTCAGTGAATTTTTTTGAAGACTCTTTCAATGCATTTGCCCATTTCATGATGGGTGATTTATGAGTGCACCTGCTCGCACTGTACTGAGTGTTGAGCAGTATTTCACCAAAAATAGCATGACCCCCATGTCCTACCCTCCATATTGACCTCATCTCTCTTTGAGCAGCTTCTTAAAAAATTTTCCCCGGAGGAAATAAGTCCTCAGAGGGAAACATTTTGTTGATGTGGAAGAGGTGAAACAAAAAACTACAGAAACAGTGAAAGGCATCAAAGTTGACAAGTTCAAAAACTGTTTTGAGCAGTGGAAAAAATGTCTTCAT